>NW_015505614.1:957743-966314 GCF_001515645.1 Sinocyclocheilus grahami | reverse complement strand
AAACGTCTATTAAAAAGGGTAAAAAATCAAAATATATGGGCTTAACAGTGTTGTTTAAGAAGTATGTAGTTTTTTTTTTTTTTTTTTTTGGTAAACAGTTTTAATTGCCATTTGCTGCAAAGGCAGTATTTTTAGGTTTTCATCTTTCTTTTCTTTTTTTTCAGCTATATTTGAATTAACATTTTTAATAGATTTTGTTAAAAATATTAACACCGTTTTATAAGTTGCAATAAAACCTGCTGTTTGATACGTACCCATTTGTCGACCTATTTATTTGCTGATTAATCCATGCCAATCAGGACTTCATGATTATATTTAATTTTGCATACAGTTGATGATTATTTCACTTAATATTGTAATCCCATTTATTAATTTGGATTAATAGAATCTACACAAAATGCAAATATGTTTTGTTTATCACTTTGTGTAAAAATTCATGGCTGGTGAACTCTGACCTTTGAATTTGTATGATGAGAAGACATGTGGCCAATGGAAGATTAATGTGTCACAAGGTCACCTCTTTACTGAATTTAAAGTATTTTGAATTTTTAAATGTTAAAATATATATTTTAACATATTTTGAATTCATAAATGTTTATTAATTTGTTAAATAAACGAATTAATGAATGAATGGATGAATGAATTTAATTCATTAATTAATAAAATACTAGAACATGACACCCCTATCCTGTTTGTTACGATGTCCCGATAAATTTTGCATGCTCAGAGTCTAGGTTAACTGAGAAGTTAATGAGCATTATTCCATTGCACTACGTCTTGAATTTTTCTCTCCCCAAATACTCAAAAATGTCTCTCCCCGACTGTTTCCATAGAGGTGCTTTACCTCACCTTTTCTATTCCCCGTCATCATTTACTCTGTGAAGAAAGCACAGCATGCAAGATATATTTTTATCTGTCAAAATGATGGAAAGCCATTGATTATTAATTATGTGTCACTATTTTTAAAGCTCACAAAGTGAAGAAAAAAGGATTAATGCAGCCCCATTACTGTCAATATTGTTTTTTATTGTTTTGCACTTAAACCCATTGTGTCCCAAGGTGTCTAATACTGATGCTTGTCACATCACTAAACAAAAAAGCGCTGTCATGGTCATCATGGAATTACTGTAAATGTGGTATACCTTTGTCATTGTGACATCATATGTTGAGGTCTGAATCTGAACAGCAACAATGGTGTGACCAGTGTACTTCGATTCACAAACAAATAAGGTTGCACTGAGAAACCTTGTCTCCTCTCCACCAAAAAGCTTGTGTGTGGTGGACGTTCTGGCGCACTATGGCTGCCGTCGCATCATCGAGATGGATGCTGCACACTGGTGGTAGATGAGGAGATACCCCCTGACAATGTAAAGCGCTTTGAGTGCCTAGAAAAGCGCTATATAAATGTAATGAATTAAACCTATTCAGAAAAAAATAGTGTTTTTGGTTTGAATCATACTAATAAATCATTCAGAGAATCCATCAGACCCAGTAGCTAATTTTTATCTATGATTATCTGACTAGCATACTGAAGGTTATCATATGTCCTGTTCATGTCCAACTCAAATTAAACTTTTACTGTGACATGCTGTATATTCTATGAAGCGCATTATGGAATGTAGTTTGTGCAACTTAAATCAGTAAATTTAACATTTTTTAATTAATTTATAAAAAACTTGAGATACAGCTGTTTCTAAAAACCATAACTTATTCTAGATGTATGACCACACTTATAGGGTCTTGTTCGGCGTCCTGGGGTGTTACAAAGTATTTGTGAAATCTAGCTAACAAAATATATATTGTGTGTTGGAGTGGTCCAGACGCTACACAGCATTGACCTTATTGGGAAAATGGTGATAATGCCAACTGAGCCAAACCTCTCTCCCAGTGTCCTCAGGCCATATGGCGATTCTTATTGTCAAGCCCAAGGAAGCCTAAAGGTTTGAAATTGTAATTGGTAAAATGCAGTGTATAAAGGGTACAGCACATTGCACTTTGATCTAGCTCAGTTCTTTTTACTGTGTTGCTTTATTGATTCAGACGGTTTTGTTCCCACAGGGCCGTATAACTGGTCTCACCGGAATTATGGACTTCATGGACAATGGATCAAATTCCCATGTTCAGTTTGAGATTTTGGGGACCAGCTTCAGTGAGACGTTTGGAAAAGACATAAAGCGAGTGAGTTCAAAAGTTCAGGATAATTTTTAGTACCTGATGTAAAAGCTGTCTTTTGACATTATTTTGCATTATTTTTTTTCCATTGCCACCTTTTGTAAAATGAAAACTTAAATTGAGTTCCCTGTTTGTGAGTAATCTGCTTTTTTTTTAAAGAATTGCCAATGAGAACAACTTGTCTTGATGTCAACTGTGCAGATTGTGTACCCAGACTGCCATTTTGACACCTCACCTCTGTGTCAAACAGCCAAGAGGCAAGAGTAAACAGCAATGAGGAGTCAAGCTTTGGCAGGCTTGACAGGCCAGGCCAAACGTGCTATAATGTGAACTTTATGACATGTGCCTTTTGTCCTGTTTAAACAGTATGTGCTAAGTGTTCCCTACGCACTGTTTATTCAATTCCATATACAGGTGCATCTCAATAAATTAGAATGTCGTGGAAAAGTTAATTTATTTCAGTAATTCAACTCAAATTGTGAAACTCGTGTATTAAATAAATTCAGTGCACACAGACTGAAGTAGTTTAAGTCTTTGGTTCTTTTAATTGTGATGATTTTGGCTCACATTTCACAAAAACCCACCAATTCACCATCTCAACAAATTAGAATACTTCATAAGACCAATAAAAAAAACATTTTTAGTGAATTGTTGGCCTTCTGGAAAGTATGTTCATTTAATGTCCTGAAGGCCGCTATAAAAGCAACCTGGGCTTCCATTACACCTGAGCAGTGCCACAGGCTGATTGTCTCCATGCCACGCCGCACTGATGCAGTAATTCATGCAAAAGGAGCCCCTACCAAGTACTGAGTACATGTACAGTAAATTAACATACTTTCCAGAAGGCCAACAATTCACTAAAAATGTTTTTTTATTGGTCTTATGAAGTATTCTAATCTGTTGAGATAGTGAATTGGTGGGTTTTTGTGAAATGTGAGCCAAAATCATCACAATTAAAAGAACCAAAGACTTAAACTACTTCAGTCTGTGTGCACTGAATTTATTTAATACACGAGTTTAACAATTTG
The DNA here is from genome assembly GCF_001515645.1 of Sinocyclocheilus grahami. Taxonomy (NCBI): domain Eukaryota; kingdom Metazoa; phylum Chordata; class Actinopteri; order Cypriniformes; family Cyprinidae; genus Sinocyclocheilus; species Sinocyclocheilus grahami. The sequence continues at coordinate 963,114 of NW_015505614.1, read as the reverse complement.
AGTTGAACTTTTGCACGACATTCTAATTTATTGAGATGCACCTGTATACTAGAATATTTGGATATTTCCACTAGATTTTGTTGTGTTTTTCCTAGAACAATCACAAGTAATTTTCATTACAGATATTCCGTCCTCTTTTCTCTTCTTAGCTGGATTTGCTGATTCTCATGATTTGTTTTCGTAGCCATAAACTGCTTGGCTCCATCCATCATTTAAAAGAAAGAGTAATATAAATTACAGGAGAGGAAAGAGTCTGCTGGTAATGAAGATTTAATCACCCTGCATCCCAACCTGAATTATGAACCCACTGTATCACATTTTATCCATTAGGATCCATAGTGCCACAACCATTTACTCCCTGCCCACACACACACGGGCCCTGGCATTACCGGCTCCCCCTCATACAAAGCACATTTATTAGCTATAATGAAAGGAAAGGACAGCTAATGGTACGTCAAGTGTACTCAGTCCCATTGTTGTTCATTATTAGAGCACCAGCTTTAGTCTTCTAAGCAGTGCCGCCCAAGAAGAGATTAAAATAGCCAACTGCATTTCCACCCTGCTATGGAGACAAATAGCGAGCCGTGCTGTTAATTTGACATATGTCATGGATTGAAAGCAGAGGCAAATACATTTCTTATTTTCAAGTTATTTATTCAGGGATGACTCAGTACCCTGTTTTAGTGTCTTCTTTTGTCCTATCTCAGTGTTTAGTCTCTCTGTCTGTCTAAATGGCTTTTCTCTGACTGTTTCTGTATTAGCTCTGTACAAAAAACTACCAAGCTGCCTACCAAGACAGTATTTTAAAATGTTTGTGACGTACTCCCATCAATAACACTTTGTCTACACTGGATGGGAATGGGGCATTTTTTCTAAAAATAGATTTTTTGAGAAATGTAGACTGTATAGACTGTACATTGATGAAAATATTAATATAACTTATATTTTATTAGCAAGTGGAAATTTGTTATTTTGCATTTTTCTGAAAAATTTTGTTTTTGAAGCAACGTCACGAAATATGATGTATATGTGTTCATTCAGAGTGGTGATTGGCTCCCATGACTAGAGAGTATGCCTCTATGTCATCGGTGTCTCCGCAATTATTCATGAGAAAGAGCTTGTTCAATCTAATCACTGCAGACTATTATGAATGAATCATAACTGCATTATAAAATATATAACTCTTGTCATCCTCCATTGTCATCATTCAGAGACATGGGCTGTAAGTATTCGTTTCTTAAGTGCGACAACGTAAAATTGTGTTTGCGTTTCCAAGTGACACAACGAGAGCTGAAGTTTGGGTGCAGGCAGTTGGCTTGCTGTGGACTACTAACACCAATGAAAAATATTTGCGTAAGAAACATTTTCTACTTTGAAAGCTTTGAGAATTTGGGACTTGTGGAATCTGGGTTTGCTGATCACCTTCTTTTAAAAATCCCTTCCGTCTTTCCTCTTTCTTACCCTCCCACCTTATCACAGCTGACACTGCCCCTTTTTGAAACGTTTTTCAAATCAGAGGTGAGAAAAAACTGCTGAAACAGGGAGGTTTCATGGCACTTTAAGAAACTCCACAATGTATTGCAACAAGCTCAGTAAACAAAAATCCATCAAGTCAGATGAAACAGGATATATGTGGGTTATAAATATAGGGGAGGCTGGGGATGATTGTAACAGATGTCTACGAACAGGATTTTCTAAATAGGGCAAATTATTGTGAGACCCCAAATGCCATTGACTACTGCAACATTTAGTAAACCACATTGCATGATTTATTTAGATACTCTCCTCCCATACATTTTTGCATCTGAATGGGAAACTCCTACAAACGCACTTGCAATAAGGTTAACCACAAAAAATAACTGTCCACATCTTTTCATTACTAATTTCATTGCAGATTTGTCAGCTGTAAATCTACAACAGAAATTAGTTCCTTTTCAGGAACTCGAGCTGTGTCGAAACGCTATGGGAATGCCTTCAGGTGGAGTGGATACAGCGGCAGCTTTCTATCATTCAGCAAGCGCTCTGTGTGTGTCAGTCTGACTATCCGTTTGTGAGTCTTATTTAGTGTTGTCTGTCCCTCACTATAAGCCATCATAATGCCAAAAGCAAACGATAAGACTAAACACTTGGGCGAGAGCAGACAGCATTTCAGGCTGTGTTCCTCCCTGCCTGCGCTACATTACGGATTGGGATACACACAGTCTGTGCGTTCATTACTAATTTCATTGCAGATTTGTCAGCTGTAAATCTACAACAGAAATTAGTTCCTTTTCAGGAACTCGAGCTGTGTCGAAACGCTATGGGAATGCCTTCAGGTGGAGTGGATACAGCGGCAGCTTTCTATCATTCAGCAAGCGCTCTGTGTGTGTCAGTCTGACTATCCGTTTGTGAGTCTTATTTAGTGTTGTCTGTCCCTCACTATAAGCCATCATAATGCCAAAAGCGAACGATAAGACTAAACACTTGGGCGAGAGCAGACAGCATTTCAGGCTGTGTTCCTCCCTGCCTGCGCTACATTACGGATGGGGATACACACAGTCTGTGCGTTGTCTGCTTGGGAGCGAAGCACGCAGAGTCATCTCTCGAGGGAGCTGACTGCGCTTAGCTCCCGGAAGGCTCTCTTCGAAGAGGGAGCCTTCACCAGCGTTGCTCGCAGTGCCTGCCCCACTTCCGCTGATGTGGAGCGGCGGTTGCGCTCGTGGGGATCGCAGATGGATCTGGTGGAGGGAATGGAGACGGGCGAGTCCCTTTCTTCTTCCTCACCCACCAGATCCAGCGCCCGATCTCTGAGATCAGAAGGCCGCTCCGCTGGTGGGCAAGGGGTACACGGCAGCGGGTCAGGCTGGCACTTGCTTGCACACCATGGCGGTGTTGCAGGCTTGCCAAGCCGATCTGCTGAAAGAGCTGGATGAGGGCGAGGAGATTACTGTAAGTCTGAGTACATTACAGAACTTACGAACCGCTGATTTGTTCTCCGTGCCACCAAAGAGACCACCCACACCATCGGCAGGTCTATGGCAGCACTGGTGGCAGCGGAGAGACACCTGTGGTTGACCTATTAAAGTTTACTTCATTTCAACCTTCTGCATTTCTCGTTTCCATTCGTTCAAGATTAAACTTCACATATTACACACATTTTAATATCCTAATTTTCTAAAAAGGGGTAATAAACACTGCTTAACATTGCACCGATTAAATGAACACATCAAGTATATATATCTAAGACATACAACATATTATTTGTGACTCTATGCTCCGATATGTTCATACTTTCAATGATTAGCAACGATTGTCAAAGAAATCTTGTCTCTTTCCTTTGGAATGCAGGGGCAAAAGGGAAGGGTCCTGCAGTCATTCTCAGGTCAGATCTGAGAGTCTGCTGGAGAATCTCCAGCTGGACAGGGAGCTATAAAATTGACTCTTTTGTTGATCAGATTTTAGCAATTTATGCGTCTCTAGCCCTTCGCGCCACCAAGGAGACCACCCGTGCTATTGGGCGGTCCATGGCAGCTCTGGTGGCGGCGGAGAGGCATTTGTGGTTGACCCTGTCCGATATGAAAGAGAAGGACAGGGTCTTCCTCATGGACGCCCCGCTTGTGCCTTCTGGCCTGTTCGACGACGCCGTCAATTCCATCGTCTACAGGTACCAGGAGGCTCGTAAACAAGCGGGGGCGTTTCATCGGTTCCTCCCTCGCCGCTCTCTAGCTCCGGGGGCTGTGGGGCTGGAGCAGCCCCCTCCGTGTACCAGCTCCTTATAAAGGGAGGCACAAAAACAGAAAGACGCTCTAGAAAGCCGGATCTGCAGACCGTTCTTACGTTTAAGAAGGCCTCGGCTAAGAAGTCCTGACGCTTGTGGCTCAGGACATCTGAGGACGACGCCGTCAATTCCATCGTCTACAGGTATCAGGAGGCTCGTAAACAAGCGGGGGCGTTTCATCGGTTCCTCCCTCGCCGCTCTCTAGCTCCGGGGGCTGTGGGGCTGGAGCAGCCCCCTCCGTGTACCAGCTCCTTATAAAGGGAGGCACAAAAACAGAAAGACGCTCTAGAAAGCCGGATCTGCAGACCGTTCTTACGTTTAAGAAGGCCTCGGCTAAGAAGTCCTGATGCTTGTGGCTCAGGACTTCTGAAGGCAGGCCCCTCTGAGGAACAGCGGTGTACACCTCATCATATGCTGCCTGTCTCTCCTCAGTACCCTCAGGAGATTGGTCTGCCAACCCTGCCACCCACCGTGCTTCAGGGCGCAGCGGTCTCCGGCAAGCGCTTCTCTCAGTCACTGCCCAGAAACGTAGCGGTACTAAGAGGCTCGCTACCTCTTCAGAGGTCTCTAGAGTAGCTAGTTCGACCGTCCCCTGTCGGTCCGCCGCTTCAGGGCACCGAGCTAGCTGCTCTGATTACACCAGAGGTCAGTCTCGAGAGACTGATTCCCTTAGTAGACTATTTGGCAGCGTGGAAACTTCTGCCAAATGTGTCTGAATGGGTCCTACACACTGTAGAAAGAGGCTACAGAATCCAGTTCGGTTCTCCTCCGCCTCGTTTCAACGGGGTCATTCCCACTCTGGTGGGCTCCGAGCAAGCTCTGGCAATGGAACAAGAAGTAAACACTCTCTTGAGGAAGGAGGTCATCGAGGTTGTCCCTCCTCTCGAAAGAGAGTCCGGGTTCTACAGCCGGTTCTTCATCGTTCCAAAGAAGGATTGAGGGTTGTGTCCCATTTTAGATCGTTATGCGGCTGAAGTTGTGTCTCAGATCAGGTCTGAGGACTGTCACAATCGATCTAAAAGATGCATACTTCCATATCTCCATCCTTCCCCATCACAGGAAGTTCCTGACGTTTGCTTTTGGCGGCAAAGCTTACCAGTATCGGGTTCTTCTCTTCAGCCTTGCACTCTCACCCCGCATTTTCACGAAGTGTGCGGATGCTGCTCTGGCTCCTCTGCGACTCCAGGGCATTCGTATACTCAAATACATCGATGATTGGTTGATATTAGCTCAATCAGAGCAGATGGCGCTTCAGCATCAAGATATCATTCTCGCTCACATGAAAGAGCTGGGGTTAAGACTAAATGCCAAGAAAAGTGTACTTTCTCCACTACAGAGAAGCACTTATCTGGGCGTGGTGTGGGATTTGACCACGATGCAGGCACGTCTGTCTCCTGCTCGGATCGCGTCGATCCTCACTGCAGTCGCGAGAGTGAGAGAAGGCCGGTCACTCACTGTCATGCAGTTTCAAAAACTGCTTGGTCTGATGTCAGCTGCATCCAACGTGATAACTTTTGGCCTGCTGTACATGAGACCCCTACAGTGGTGGCTCAAGACCAAGGGGTTCTCCCCGAGGGGAAACCCGCTCCGCATGCTCAAGGTCTCGCGGCGATG
>NW_015505614.1:953225-956639 GCF_001515645.1 Sinocyclocheilus grahami | reverse complement strand
CCTGCTGTACATGAGACCCCTACAGTGGTGGCTCAAGACCAAGGGGTTCTCCCCGAGGGGAAACCCGCTCCGCATGCTCAAGGTCTCGCGGCGATGCCTTCGTGCCTTAGATATGTGGAGGAAACCTTGGTTCTTGTCTCAGGGCCCAGTGCTGGGAGTTCCTCACGGACGCGTCCCTCACCAGTTGGGGAGCGGTCATGAGTGGAGCAGTCGCCATCTGGCTGTGCACCAACATTTCTTACATCAACCACCAGGGAGGTCTGCGTCTTTACAGGCTGGCACACCAGATCCTTGTGTGGTTGGAGAGGAAACTCCTCTCGCTGGGAGCAATTCACATCCCTGGGCATTTCAATATGGGAGCAGACATCATGTCGAGGCAGGGGCTGAGGACCGGGGAATGTAGGTTTCACACCGAGGTGGTGAAGCAGATATGGAGAGTTTTTGGCCAGGCTCAGGTAGACCTGTTTGCGACTCAGCAGACATCGCACTGTCCCCTCTGGTTCTCTCTGACTCATCCAGCTGCACTGTGGCTGGATGCCATGATACAGATGTGGCCGAGGCTTTGCCTGTACGCCTTTCCCCTGATTGCTCTGCTCCTGGGAGTTCTGGAGAGAGGATGCCAGGATGGTGTCCATCTACTGCTAGTAGCCTCGTTCTGGCCAGGACGAGTATGGTTCTCGGACCTGGTGTCCCTTCTCGACAGCTCTCCATGGGAGAATCACATCAGGAGGGGCCTCCTCTCTCAAGCGGGGGGCACCATATTTCACCCCCACCTGGAGCTGTGGAAGTTGTGGGTGTGGCCCCTGAAGGGACACAACTCGTAGCTTCCGGTCTCTCAACCGAGGTTGTTGAGACCATCGTCCAATCCAGAAATCCCACAACGAGGAAACTGTACGCCTTGAAGTGGAAGCTTTTCACTTCTTGTTGTGGAGACCGCCAGCTCGACCCAGTTAACGTCTCGAGGTTACGAATATAACCACGGTACCCAGAAGGGAACGAGACGCTGCGTCGAACGCTTTAGGAACGCCCCCGGCGAGACACCGTACTGAAGCATGTGTGAAATCAGTCCAATAGCGAAGCGAGACATCATGGGCGGGGTGACGTAAACAACCAGGAAGCATAAATGTTAGCTTCTGCGGAAGCGAGCACCTGCAGTTCGATGGGTTCAAAGGGAGCTTTGCACAGAGCCTCCAGAACCACTGCCAGATCCCATGAGGGCACCTTAGTGCATTGTACTGGCCTCAGCCTCCGGGTGCCACGGAGGAAATGTGTAACTAACGGGTGTCTTCCCACTGACTGACCACCCTGAAGGGTGTGGTAAGCAGCTATGGCCACCTCATAAACCTTCAAAGTGGAGGGTGATAACCCTGCGGAGAATCGCTCCTGCAGAAACTCCAGAACTGAACCAACTGGGCAGTTGACTGGGTCCTGCAGTCACTGTCCACACCAAGAGGTGAAAAGTTTCCACTTCAAGGCGTACAGTTTCCTCGTGGCGGGAGCTCTGGACTGGAGTATGGTCTCAACAACCTCAGTTGAGAGACCAGATGCCATGAGCTGTGCCCCCTCAGGGGCCACGCCCACAACTTCCATAACTCCGGGCAGGGGGCGAAGAACAGTGCCCCCTGCCTGAGAGAGGAGGTACCTCCTGATCGGAATCTCCCATGGAGAGCCGTCAAAGAGGGACACCAGGTCCGAGAACCATACACGGGCTAGCCAGAATGGGGCTACTAGCAAAAGACGGACCCCGTCTCGGCGTACTCTCTCCAGAACTCCCGGGTGCAGAGCGATCGGGGGAAATGCATACAGACGAAGCTTCGGCCACGTCTGCACCATAGCATCCAGCCCAAGTGGAGCTGGATGTGTAAGGGAGAACCAGAGCGGACAGCGTGTCGTTTCCGGCAACGCGAATAAGTCCACTTCCCCTGGCTGAACTCCCCCCAAAGGAGCTCCACCATTTCTCTGTGAAGTCTTCACTCCCCGGGCCTCAGCCCCTGTCTCGACAGGATGTCTGCTCCCCGATTGAGATGCCCAGGGATGTAGACTGCTCTTAACGAGAGGAACTTTTCCTGAGCCCACAGAAGGATCTGGTGCGCCAGCCAGTAAAAGGGGCGCGAGTGCAGACCCCCCTGACGATTTATGTAGGAGACCACCGATGTGTTGTCTGTGCGGACAAGCACATGATGTCCCCTTAGGTCTGGAAGGAAGTGTTCTAGAGCTCGAAACACGGCCAACATCTCCAGGCAGTTGATGTGCCACATGAGATGATGGCCTTCCCACCGACCTCGGGCCGAGCGGCCACTCATGACCGCTCCCCAACCCGTGAGGGAGGCGTCCGTCATTAACGTAACACGATGACAAGGAGCCCCCAGCGACGGGCCTTGAGACAGGAACCAAGGTTTCTTCCACATGTCTAAGTAAGCATTGCCGCGTGACCTTGATTGTGCGAAGCGGGTTGCCCCTCGGGGAAAACCCTTTGGTCCTGAGCCACCACTGCAAGGCTCTCATGTACAGCAGGCCAAAAGGTATCACATTGGACGCAGCTGCCATCAGATCCAACAGTCTCTGAAACTGTTTGACAGTAAGTGACTGGCCTTCTCTCACTCCCCTCACAACTGTGAGAATCGCATCGATACGAGCAGGAGACAACTGTGCCTGCATCGTTGTCGAATCCTACACCACGCCTAGATAAGTGGTCCTCTGTAATGGAGAAAGCACACTCTTCTTGGCGTTTAGTCTTAACCCCAGCTCTCTCATGTGGGCGAGAACGACATCTCGATGTCGTAACACCATCTGCTCTGACTGAGCTAACATCAATCAATCGTCGATATAATTCAGTATGCGGATGCCCTGGAGTCGCAACGGAACCAGGGCTGCATCCACACACTTCGTGAAAGTGCGGGGTGAGAGTGCAAGGCCGAAAGGAAGAACACGATATCGGTACGCTTTGCCACCGAAAGCAAACCTCAGGAACTCCCTGTGAGTGGGAAGGATGGATACATGGAAGTATGCGTCCTTTAGATCTATCGTGACAAACCAGTCCTCGGACCTGATCTGAGACACGACCTGCTTTATAGTAAGCATCTTGAACTTCAGTCTCATGACTGAGCGGTTCAAGTGAAGTAGATCTAAAATCTGACGCAACCCCCCATCCTTCTTCGGAACTACGAAGTACCGGCTGTAGAACCCGGACTGCCTCACATGAGGAGGGACCAGCTCGATGGCCTCCTTCCTCAAAAGAGTCACTGCTTCCTGTTCCATGACCAGAGCCTGCTCGGGGCCCACCAGCGTGGGAGTAATCCCGTTGAAAAGAGGCGGAGGAGAACCAAACTGGATTCTGTAGCCTCTCTCTACAGTGTGCAGGACCCATTGAGACACATTTGGCAGTAGTTTCCACGCTGCCAAAAAGTCTACTAA
>NW_015505614.1:950905-952317 GCF_001515645.1 Sinocyclocheilus grahami | reverse complement strand
CCCAGGGATGTAGACTGCTCTTAACGAGAGGAACTTTTCCTGAGCCCACAGAAGGATCTGGTGCGCCAGCCAGTAAAAGGGGCGCGAGTGCAGACCCCCCTGACGATTTATGTAGGAGACCACCGATGTGTTGTCTGTGCGGACATGCACATGATATCCCTTAGGTCTGGAAGGAAGTGTTTTAGAGCTCGAAACACGGCCAACATCTCCAGGTAGTTGATGTGCCACATGAGATGATGGCCTTCCCACCGACCCCGGCAGAGTGGCCACTCATAACCGCTCCCCAACCCGTGAGGAAGGCGTCCGTCATTAGCATTACACGATGACAAGGAGCCCCCAGCAACGTGCCTTGAGACAGGAACCAAGGTTTCTTCCACATGTCTACGTAAGCATTGCCGCGTGACCTTGATTGTGCGAAGCGGGTTGCCCCTCGGGGAAAACCCTTTGGTCCTGAGCCACCACTGCAAGGCTCTCATGTACAGCAGGCCAAAAGGTATCACATTGGACGCAGCTGCCATCAGATCCAACAGTCTCTGAAACTGTTTGACAGTAAGTGACTGGCCTTCTCTCACTCCCCTCACAACTGTGAGAATCGCATCGATACGAGCAGGAGACAACTGTGCCTGCATCGTTGTCGAATCCTACACCACGCCTAGATAAGTGGTCCTCTGTATTGGAGAAAGTACACTTTCCTTGGCGTTCAGCCGTAACCCCAGTTCTCTCATATGGGCGAGGTAAATTATTCCATTCCTTTTTTACTCACAATTTGTACAGTGTCCCAACTTTTTTGGAATTGGGTTTGTACTTCTTGTTCCAATACCAGAGCCTGCTGGGGGCCCACTAATGTAGGAATAACACCGTTGAGGCGAGGTGGACGAGAACCAAACTGAATTCTGTAACCTCTCTCTACAGTCTGCAGGACCCATTGTGAGACATTCGGCAGAAGTTTCCACGCTGCCAGAAAATCTACTAAGGGAACCAATCTCTTGAGACTGGCGTCTGGTGTTACTAGAAGAGCCACTTCAGTGCCCTGAAGCGGTTGACTGGCAGGGAACATCCGATCTATGCTCTCTAGCTCCCTCATCTGAGGGGGCGAGCTTTCCCGTGCCATACCATCGCCGGGGCGGCAGCTGGGAATTTTGCTCACCGGAGCCTACAGGGCCCTGAAGCACCGGGGGTGGCAGGGGCATCAATAAGTATCCCCGAGGGCACTGAGGAGGATCGGGCACTGTATTCTGAGGTGTGTACCTCTCCTCCCCAGGGTGGGCTGCCTTCGCTGTCCTGACGGTGGAATTGTCAGGACTGTTTGGCCAAGATCCTCTTAGACATAATAACAGTCCGCAGATCTGTTTTCTGTCTAGAAGACCCCGGCTAAGAGCGCCACCCTGTCCCCTGATCTTTCTGCGGGGGGG
>NW_015505614.1:940204-950848 GCF_001515645.1 Sinocyclocheilus grahami | reverse complement strand
CCGCTCTTTGCCGTGGTGGGGGGGGGGGGGGGGGGGAGTACGGGTCGCGACGCTCTGTTTCTGGGTCTGGCAATATGAGGAGCTAGACGGCTGGGACTGCTCTCGCTCGGTGAGGGAGGAAGCGCTGGAATGCCACCGCTTGCTTCTTCACCTCTTGAAACCTACTGCGCCGCCGAAGAGGCCAGAAGGCAATAGCAGGGCATCCAGCAGGTAGAATCTGTCCTTATCTTGTAACTCGGACAGATTAAACCACAGGTGTCACTCCATGGCCACGAGAGCTGCCATGGAATGGCCGATGGCTCTAGCCATTTCCTTGGTGGCCCGAAGCAACAAATCTGTGGCCCGACACAGTTCGGCGACTGCGTCGGTTTCATCTTCCTCCCAAGTGTGCAGGTCTTTTAGCAGGTCGGCCTGGTACGCCTGCAACACCGCCATAGCGGGCAGACACACACCAGCCTGACCTGCCGCCGTATATGCTTTCCCAACCAGGCTGGATGTTAGTCTCACTGGCCTGGTGGGAAGCTTCGGGGCCTTCAGGGACGATGCTGAGGGCAGGGAGGAACACACAACTTGAAACGCCGTCCGCTAGCCACATTCTTTGATTTACTCTTTGGCATTTTTCTCTTTTTCTCGCTTGCTTAACTTTTAACTGACTGAGTGCTTTGCATACATTCACACACACACCACAGATGTGCTCGCTGAAGAGCAAAAGCTAACATGTGCGCTTGCCGGATGTGCCTTTATGCTTCCTGGTTGCTTACGTCACCCCGCTCGTGATGTCTCGCTTCGCTATTGGACTGATTTCACACATGCTTCAGTACGGTGTCTTGCTGGGGGCATTCCCAAAGTGTTCGATGCAGCTCGAGTTCCTGAAGGGGAACTGCACAGTTGGTACAGTGCTGGAGTTCCTGCAGGCCCGATTATCTGCAGGGTTGACCCACTCCACCTTGAAGATCTATGTGGCGGCCATTGCAGCCTACTATGCCTCTCTCGGTGGCCAGTCAGTGGGCAGACACCCCCTAGTTACATGTTTCCTCTGCGGTGCGCTGAGGCTGTGCGATCTCGCGTCCCCCCGTGGGACCTGGCTGTGGTATTAAAGGCTCTCTGTAAACCTCCTTTCGAGCCTATAGAGGAGATATCTGATTGTCATCTCACTATTAAGATTACCTTCCTTCTGGCGATTTCCTCTCTTAAGAGAGTTGAGGATCTGCAGACCTTCTCAGTGGCCCCTTCTTACCTAGATTTTGCGCCTGGTCTGGCCAAAGCGAGCGGGTTATGTACATAACTCTCCTCTACACCATGGCCTGTCGGGACTTTTCGGGAGCCTGACCAGCAGAAGCTTAACTGTATGTGTCCAGTGCGAGTACATACAGTTATATGGCCTCTATATGCGAGCCACTCTGTTCTCTCGCCATAGCTGTGCTCTTCCACACTAGGCAGGGATGTGTAAGTCTGGCGGTGAGGGCATACTCGTTCCCGTGGTGTTTCGATGCACCTCGAGTTCCTGAAGGGGACTTAGTGCCATACTTCCGGCATCCCTGCGAGCACTTGCTTAATTTCCCAGAAGCTGCCGCCGTATCCACTGCACGTGCTTTTAAGCTTCCTGGTCGCTACGTCACCCGCCCGTGACGTCTCGCCCATCCATTGGACTGATTATACACGTGATTCAGAGCACGGTCACGCTGAAGGTGTTCCCATAGCGTTTTGACGCAGCGTCTCGTTCCCTCGGGGGAACCAGGGTTCCCTTTCAGTCGGTCACTCTCGACGTCACATCGGAGGACCGACGAAATTGGGATCTCGCTTAGAGGGACCAATCTACTCCGAGTGTAAACTAAACGAGCCAATGCACATTGGCATGCGATTATTGCATCCAGCTGCTGCTGATCACAGCGTGAGTATAAGTAGGCAGCAGGTGCAGCGCATATTCAGCTTTTCGCTGCGGAGCCGAGCGATCACATCGTTCCGCTCCTGGTGGAGGGACGTGCTCTTCAGGAGATGGTAAGCACACCACTCCCTCCCCCAGAGGAGGGCTGGGCGGAGAATCTTTTTCCACCAATGACCTCTCGGTCGGTGGTACCCAAATTCTCGACAAAGAGCAATTCCTCTATTTCTGGGTCCCCAGAGGGGACGGGGGGTTGTGGACGATCTAGTGCGTATCACACTCACCCTCCTCTCTCGCCAGTGAGCAGCAGTGGGCGGATCGGGAGGACGAACCAACGGAATACCCACGCACCCTCTGCTCGAACGCAGGTCAGTGTTACACACACCAGACCCCGCCTCGGACCGGCTACGAGACGCCCGGGCCGGGTCCTGCGTTTTTCCGTTTTGCCCCACTGCGGGTACGCCTGTAGTTCCGTTGAGGCCACTAGCTCGGTGTCTGGGAGCCATGGATGTGCCTTTAATAGAAATCCACATTTTTATACGGACTACAAAATTAAAGAATATTACAAAATCAAGTGGGCGAGTTTTCCTTATATTTATTTTATTTTTCATATAAAAATTATAATGACCTGTTTTGGTTATATTTACTATTAATTGCAGAAGGTGCGCTCAGCAAAAATTATGTGAATATTGATGGTTTTCACGCTTAAGTCAAGTAAAAGATCGCTTCTTAAACCAGAGAAGGTTTTTTTGAGTTAAATTTTCGAGTTAAAAAGTCATAATTGAGAGATATAAATGGGCAATTCTGGGAAATAAAGTCAGAATTGCGTGATATAAACACAATTCAGACGTTTTTTCTTGCAATTGCGAGTTTATATCACGCAATTCTGACTTTTTTTTGTCAGAATTGTGAGATACAAACTCGCGATTGCGAGATATAAAGTCAGAATTGTGAGTTTTTAATCTCGCCATTGTGACTATATCTCGCAATTCTGACGTTATATATCGCAATTGCGAGTTTATATCTCACAATTCTGTGGAAAAAAGTCAGAATTCTGACTTTATATCTCACAATTCTGACTTTATATCTCGCAATTGTGAGATAAAAAGTCGCAATAACCTTTTTTAAAAATTCAGTGGCAGAAACGGGCTTCCATACCTTATGCTATGGAGGCTCTCTCTTTTTTTTTTGCAAAAAAAAAAAAAAAGTGCTTGTGCAGCCAACTGAGAAAGTTAATAGTAAAAGAGCGACCAGTGGGAAGAATGAGTCTGGAGCCCTGAATTGCCCATCTCCCTCTGTCAATGATCTACCTGCGTTCAAAATTCTCTGGCACCGCCCCTGGTACATCGATGTATTTTTGAAAAGCAAAAATTAAGTTTGTTCAACTCTAAACCCAGTCCTCAAGTAAATTAGGTTATTAAATAAAAGACTAGCAAAACGAGTTGCGTGGTGTCCCCACCACTTTTCAAAGCAAAGTTACGCCACTGATTTAAGGTATCAAAATCTCATTTCATAATGTAACAACTTGCAGCAGACTTTGTTACTACTACTTTGGAATCAAAGGCTAATTGGAGACAACGAAAATTGGCAATGTGATGGAACAATGCTGAGTTATTAATGAAATTGCTAAAATTGGTCAAAAGAGCACCAAAATAGGTTCTATGTGAATGTGTGGGTCTAAAATCATAGCCATGCACCAATAGTTAAAAATGTATCCAATTATAATAACACACAGATTTTATTTTCTGTTTAAACATAGCATATTTCACACAGAATTGAGGATTCTAAAATATGTGTCCCTTTAACACTCCTGTGGTGGAATCATAATACCCCACTGTTCTTTTATATAAACCATGAAACTGAATTATTACCATATCATATAATGCTATTGACGTTACCATGTCTGAAAATCCACAGTAAGTAATACCATTTGTCAATGTCCTTGTTTTAAGCTGTTTATAGAGTTCTCTAACTATAGTTGGTTACTGTTCTACATTAAGCAGTGTTTACCAGAAACATATAAATATGTGCGACATGACAGATTACTGAGAGCTGTTGGAACTATTCAAATGTGGTAGCAATGAATACACATTGATTGCATTACTTGGTTTTTGTGTGATTTGATTCTTCAAAACATTTCACACTGATCGAAGTCCAGTAATGAAACACAATTGTACCAAAATGGAACAGAACTCGCACCAACCCTCCTGATTACTTGAGTAGTCAAAATGACTGAAATGCACATACCTAGTAAGGACCCCTCAAGGCATGTGTTCTTGCTAAGCTTTTCAGGTTTTCGGTGTAAAGAGAAACACAAGGTGGTGATAACCACCAGAGAGTTTGCTGGGCCAGCTGTTCTGTCTAATGCTGTCCAATGAAGTTCTACAGCTGTCGTTTAAGAGATGCTATGGCAAATCACGATGTAGCAAAGCCGAGATAAGCTTCTGGAGCTCTGGCTTGGTCTCAGTCACGTTTGCCACCAAACAAAAGCGGAGCGCTCATCCGTTCTCGCTATTGAATTAGCAAGCTATTAGTTGCCCTGTTGCCATGAATACAGCACACAAAAACACAGATGTTTCTGATGCTGAGTGGAATATCACTCCCCTTGACTTAGAAAGGGAAATAGGACATGTTACTGACTTTTCACTAGAGCTCACTATTACTACACTGAAAAAAAAGATTGGCTGTAAGATTTACTTTGAAAATCAGAAACATACACACAGCTCTAAACTCCCAAAAGCACAAAAAAACTATCATAAAAGTAGACCATATGACTAATAAAAAGTAGTCAGTTTTGTCCTCTATTCAGTCTTCTGCAGCCTTTGTGTTAATACTTGATTACTTGTTTTAGCTTTGAATGGCAAGCATATAGCACAACACTGACTCAGCAAATCAAAATGACAAGAAAAAATGCCTGTTCCACTAAATTTAGCTGTCTTAGTGTAGTTGTAGTGTGTCTTAGTCATAGTCCAGAATTTTAAATTCTTGTTTCATACAACACAGATTGGCAAAAACAGTGGAGGTCTACAGAGTCCCGTATGCTTTTACCCAGCCATTTATTATTTAAAAACTTTTATCCCAAAGTCATCGAGGTCTGAGCAAACAGATAAATGCTTGTCTAGTTTGGAGTCAAGACTGATAAGACATCAAATAGAAGATGAAGGATATGCTTTTGTTTGTTCGTTGAGTCTCTTGAGCCCCTGGATAAAATGGCCATCTATCAAGTCTTCAATTTCATTTGTCATCCAAGAGAAAACTTTGGCAGAAAGCGGAAAAATCTTGAGAGTGTTTGATGAATTGGTGGCCTCCTCATTCTCGTCCGTGCTCTTTCAGCTCATCACTCTAAGCAGAGCCGTGACAGACAGACAGACAGGGTGAAGCGTTGCCAAACAATTGTGTTTAACACTGCTGTCTTCAGGAAGCAGTAGTATTTTCAGTCATACATTTGGAAAAAGCTCATGCTGGGAAAAAGCTCAATGACTCATTTACTATACAGCCAATTTGCTAAGGGAGATATTAGCAGAGGTGGGACCAAGTCACTGTTTTGCAAGTCACAAGTAAGTCTCGAGTCCTTGCATTCAAGTCTCGAGTCAAGTCCCGAGTCAAGACAGACAAGTCCCAAGTCAAGTCCCGAGTCAAGACAGGGAAGTCCAAGTCGAGTTGCAAGTCCTCAGCATTAAGATTCAAGTCTTAAACAAGTCATTAGTGCTTTTTGCCCAAATTAGTGTCTCAGTATTAATTACCATATCAAATTCATAGTAATTTATATCAGGAAGGCAGGTAGAATATTTGACATAGTTCAATTTCATGTGAGATGGGTGCCCTTAGTAAAACTACTCAGGTTCAATTTAGGGATTGTGCCAAAATAGGATAAGCAGTAAACTATTTTATTAGTAACAGAATAGCAAAGACAACATAATTTCATAGAAATAACAGCTGCAGCATACTTTGCATGTGTGCATAACTATATGCTTCTAGGTGTTATATCTAAGCCAATGAGCCATTATTTGGAACCTCAATGAAACAAATTTAAAAATATGTGAGTGGAAACGCAGAAAGAACTGCTCTGAAAGAACTAGAAGAAATAACTGCAAGCATACTTTGCAAGTGAGAGGAAACATGCAATATGGATGCAGACAAACTCATGAAGACAATCATTCAAAAATGCTGTGCTACCATCCTTTATAACTAAGAGTAACAAAGACAAAATCATTTAATTGAAAAAAATGTTGTATGTTAAATGTTAAGTTTATAATATGTATAGTTGATCGCTAAATTTAGGGGCTGTGTGCGCTATTGGCCTACAGACTGATTTACACCACGTGAATTCATTAATTTATCCTGAAAGAAATGGAAGTGACATGAGTGCCTGGTGAAGAGGGAGAACAATTGAGTAGCCTATGTTTTATAGTTACAATACTAATTTTGTATACAATACTCATTTTGTAAATAACTAAGAGTAACAAAGACAAAATCATTTAATTGAAAAAAATGTTGTATGTTAAATGTTAAGTTTATAATATGTATAGTTGATCGCTAAATTTAGGGGCTGTGTGCGCTATTGGCCTACAGACTGATTTACACCACGTGAATTCATTAATTTATCCTGAAAGAAATGGAAGTGACATGAGTGCCTGGTGAAGAGGGAGAAAAATTGAGTAGCCTATGTTTTATAGTTACAATACTAATTTTGTGAAATAAACACTTCTTCAAATTATATTTTAAATTAGCATTAGGCCTATTGCCGCTTGCTCACTTCAGACATTAGGCCTAATGTGCATTTTTCTTCTTCAAATTGTAGCTGAATGGTTTGCAATGATTAATTTTAAATCTAGATTCAATCAAAGTTTATCTAATAATTCTGTTGCACCAAACTTCAAACCTTTAAAAATAAGCAGATTTACATTTTTAACCCATCATTTTGATCAGATTTAAATTATATTTTAGATGAACTTAATCCTGTTGCACCATAATTTTAAACTCAGATTTAAATCTCAATTATGGATTAACTTTAAATTTAACCCTTGAATGCATACCTCGGGTCTTTAGCGACCCGGGACATCATTCTCTACCCTCTTCCTCCTTAATTTTTTTTAAGTTAGACATCAACTTTCTTAGTCTTCCTCAATCTATTAATTATAAACAAAACAACAAGAAAAAAATAGTAACATATAAAATGGCAGTTTTCTAATAAATTTTTTGTAAAAAGTGTATAGGGTCGCTAGCGACCCGAGGTATGTAAATGTGTAAGTATTTTTTCCTGCGCAACTACATTTACATGGCTGATGACTCAATATGTGCAATGCATCTTTTTTCCTCAAGGTGGCACTGTTTGATACACAATACTGACGTGACGTTTCACTCATAATTACCACAGGCATAAAACAAACGATTATCAATTACTATACTACGCAATGAAATATAAATGTCACTGTCATTTGATGCTGGATGTTATGAATAAGCTGCCAGTGATCAAAATATTGAATATGAAGTCACTGAAAACGATAGTTTTGAGAATATGGTTGAGATCGTGAATGTGAGGCAGATGCTGAATGTACTGTGGAAGTGCGCTCTGACGATGACAGCGATGGTAAAATCATCTGCTCAAATTGAACCCTTTTAAGTTTCAAAAGGTAACGAAATATGCTTTATTTTATTCTTCTGTTATTGTTCTTAAAATATCAAGAGAGTTTTTTGCTATTGCAGCAGTTAAAGATCCATCCGTGCTGTATATATAGGTCCGGGTTGCTAGACCAGAATACGTAATAATGATTGGCAAAACATTCATGCATTTAAGGGTTAATGGAGGTTTAAATAAAAAAAAATGCACATGCAATTAAAATATGTAACTGATTGAACAAAAACTGTGGAGATCTGACAAAAACAGGTCTCAGAGAGGTGTTTATTACAAATAAAAATGAAAATTAAAGCACATCGAGTTGGCAGAGTGCGAGGGTCGTGGCGGGATGCGGCCCCGTCACTCATGGTGCACCTCGGTGTCGGACAAACTCATCTTGTTTCTCATGCCCGCTCCGTGTGTCTGCTGGGCGGCGATCAAATGGACAGGGCAGCGCTTTTCACGAGCGGATATAGCTACTAGACGAATCATGTCATTTGCTATTTGTTATTTGTATTTGTTCTTTTGTCGTAAGTTATGCTATTACTCCATTAATTTATACTAACCTATCCAGCGCTCCCTGAACGCAGTCTCTGGCTTATTGCCAGTCAAGCGCAAGCACGCTGCAGGGACGCGTCTATAACGACTTTGATCTGATCATAAAGTCTTTCCGAGTCACAGGACTCAAGTCCAAGTCAAGTCTCGAGTCCTTGCTGTCAAGGACATTGTCTAAGTCGAGTCTCATGTCTTCTTTAATTATGCCGAGTAGAGTCGCAAGTCATCCAATTTGGGACTCGAGTCCGAGTCAAGTCTCGAGTCAAGTGACTCGAGTTCACACCCCTGGATATTAGGGTGTGTAATTTCTGTGCCAATGGCTCCACCTAACAGCAGTTGTGAAGTAATTTTGCTGTGCCATAGCACCACAGTTTTTAAACTTTTCAGGAAAATCATTGCATGAATAACTTATATTTGTCTCTGCATATACTCTGGTATATAAGTATTTTAAGATTGAAAACATGTCAATGCAAAATGACAACAAAATAGAGATTTTTCAGTGTTTCCCCTGCCATTATATTAGGGGGGTCTGTGTTAATGAATGGAGCAGACGCGCGGTTTTGTGTAGTACTCGTACTGAAACGCTCGTGATGCTTCCGGTGATATTAGCCTCTGCCGTCTCACTAATGAGGACATGAACAACATCTCCAGAACTGCTCTGAGAGTCACTTCATGAGCATTTGACCGTTTCATTTGAGTAAAACTATCATCATGTCATACACACACAGAAATGTAAAGGTATTCATGACAACCCATCAAAATAAAAGTTTGGTTTAACTTGAGGGCATTGGCAGAAATATATTACTATTGTTGAGTAGAATGTACGTAACAGGCTGCTACTACTACTATTAAAATTATTAAAACCTTATTTTTAAGGAATAAGCATAGAGTATTTCTTCAATGTTTTAATTGTAATATTAAATGACCTTTATTTTCCAAAAAATTAAATTTGTTTAATTATCATTACTTAAAAGATAGATTAAAGGAATGTTTTATGCCATAAAAAAATGTAAATACACAACACAGAATTTCTGAGCAAAAAAAATCATAAGACTATTGTAAGAATAAATAAAACTTGTTTTATGCTTTCAAATAATTAGACATGCTAAAACAATAAAACATAAGGTTGGAAAAATAAATTTTAATAAATTGATGTTAAATTGTTTAAGTTTCATGATTTTAATTCATTCGACTTGCTTTTTGATTAATAGAATGCAATTTAACCATTAAAAAATCCCGCCAAAAGCCGTAAACCTAGGGGAAACACTGGTTTTGACTTTTAGTCCATAAAGTAAATATGACCCTGGACTACAAAACCAGTCTTAAGTCACACGGGTATTTTTGTAGCAATAGACAACAATACATTGTATGGGTCAAAATTATAGATTTTTCTTTTATGCCAAAAATCATTAGGATATTAAGTAAAGATCATGTTCCATGAAGATATTTTGTACATTTCCTACCATCAATATATCAAAACTTATTTTTTGATTAGTAATATGCATTGTTAAGGACTTCATTTGGCCAACTTTATAGGTGATCTTCTCAATATTTAGATTTTTTTTTTTTTTTTTTCACCCTCAAATTCCAGATTTTCGAATAGCTTTATCTTGACCAAATGCCGTCCTATCCGTACAAACCATACATCAATAGAAATCTTATTTATTCAGCTTTCAGATGATGTATAAATCTCAATTTTTTTTAAAAATGGACCCATATGACCCATATGTTTTGTGGCCCAGGGTCACATGTATGCAAATGCAAATACATTTATTTTCACTCCGACACATTATTACTACATATTGATGTTAACTGTGAAAGAGTGTTTGTCCATGCTTTCAAGAACCAATGTTATGAATTGGTAGTATGTCCCAAAACTTGCATACCCTTCTGTGAAACACTTAAGAAATCTTATATTTTCTAATTTTCAGAATGTAACAGTGTAAAATGAAATGACTTGGACTTCAAAATGTGTTCCAATGTAATCAGTATAGCAAATCTGTAACAACTATGAGTTTCATCCCATTATTTAAAACAGAATAAGCAGATAATGTTCTTGCTGTGGCAGTATATTTCTAAATTTAGGGCAAGTTTTTACACAGTGCTCCTACCAACCCGCCAACACCACCACACACAGTCATAGAGGCTTTCATTTGTCTTTATTTTAACTCTGTGACTGTTCAGAGCGTAGCTCTGTAAGAAAATGAGGAATTTCATACATTTTTCAGCATTACAAGCTTCCCCCTGTGCCACTGCTATAGGGCTGTTTGTGTACATACTGTAATGAAGAAATCCCTTATGGCTTAGGACGACAAGTATTGGCTTAAAAATGATGTTGGGTCCCAAGGCAAGTGATGCTGCAGTATGCAGTCATCAGATGCATTTTGTAATTTGATCCAGTGCCACCACCTGGAACCAGACCAGCATGGTACTTCTCCTCATGGAAGAGTAATGGGGAGAAAATGCTGTGCCTCCTAAAGGGATATGCCTACTACTTTATACATGCATGCAAATGTTCTTTTTTTTTTTCTTTTTTTTTTTACTTCTGTCAGCGTTCTATAGCAACAAATTTGATGTGCTTTCAGCTAAT
>NW_015505614.1:932992-939036 GCF_001515645.1 Sinocyclocheilus grahami | reverse complement strand
GTTTATTACAAATAAAAATGAAAATTAAAGCACATCGAGTTGGCAGAGTGCGAGGGTCGTGGCGGGATGCGGACCCGTCACTCATGGTGCACCTCGGTGTCGGACAAACTCATCTTGTTTCTCATGCCCGCTCCGTGTGTCTGCTGGGCGGCGATCAAATGGACAGGGCAGCGCTTTTCACGAGCGGATATAGCTACTAGACGAATCATGTCATTTGCTATTTGTTATTTGTATTTGTTCTTTTGTCGTAAGTTATGCTATTACTCCATTAATTTATACTAACCTATCCAGCGCTCCCTGAACGCAGTCTCTGGCTTATTGCCAGTCAAGCGCAAGCACGCTGCAGGGACGCGTCTATAACGACTTTGATCTGATCATAAAGTCTTTCCGAGTCACAGGACTCAAGTCCAAGTCAAGTCTCGAGTCCTTGCTGTCAAGGACATTGTCTAAGTCGAGTCTCATGTCTTCTTTAATTATGCCGAGTAGAGTCGCAAGTCATCCAATTTGGGACTCGAGTCCGAGTCAAGTCTCGAGTCAAGTGACTCGAGTTCACACCCCTGGATATTAGGGTGTGTAATTTCTGTGCCAATGGCTCCACCTAACAGCAGTTGTGAAGTAATTTTGCTGTGCCATAGCACCACAGTTTTTAAACTTTTCAGGAAAATCATTGCATGAATAACTTATATTTGTCTCTGCATATACTCTGGTATATAAGTATTTTAAGATTGAAAACATGTCAATGCAAAATGACAACAAAATAGAGATTTTTCAGTGTTTCCCCTGCCATTATATTAGGGGGGTCTGTGTTAATGAATGGAGCAGACGCGCGGTTTTGTGTAGTACTCGTACTGAAACGCTCGTGATGCTTCCGGTGATATTAGCCTCTGCCGTCTCACTAATGAGGACATGAACAACATCTCCAGAACTGCTCTGAGAGTCACTTCATGAGCATTTGACCGTTTCATTTGAGTAAAACTATCATCATGTCATACACACACAGAAATGTAAAGGTATTCATGACAACCCATCAAAATAAAAGTTTGGTTTAACTTGAGGGCATTGGCAGAAATATATTACTATTGTTGAGTAGAATGTACGTAACAGGCTGCTACTACTACTATTAAAATTATTAAAACCTTATTTTTAAGGAATAAGCATAGAGTATTTCTTCAATGTTTTAATTGTAATATTAAATGACCTTTATTTTCCAAAAAATTAAATTTGTTTAATTATCATTACTTAAAAGATAGATTAAAGGAATGTTTTATGCCATAAAAAAATGTAAATACACAACACAGAATTTCTGAGCAAAAAAAATCATAAGACTATTGTAAGAATAAATAAAACTTGTTTTATGCTTTCAAATAATTAGACATGCTAAAACAATAAAACATAAGGTTGGAAAAATAAATTTTAATAAATTGATGTTAAATTGTTTAAGTTTCATGATTTTAATTCATTCGACTTGCTTTTTGATTAATAGAATGCAATTTAACCATTAAAAAAACCCGCCAAAAGCCGTAAACCTAGGGGAAACACTGGTTTTGACTTTTAGTCCATAAAGTAAATATGACCCTGGACTACAAAACCAGTCTTAAGTCACACGGGTATTTTTGTAGCAATAGACAACAATACATTGTATGGGTCAAAATTATAGATTTTTCTTTTATGCCAAAAATCATTAGGATATTAAGTAAAGATCATGTTCCATGAAGATATTTTGTACATTTCCTACCATCAATATATCAAAACTTATTTTTTGATTAGTAATATGCATTGTTAAGGACTTCATTTGGCCAACTTTATAGGTGATCTTCTCAATATTTAGATTTTTTTTTTTTTTTTTTCACCCTCAAATTCCAGATTTTCGAATAGCTTTATCTTGACCAAATGCCGTCCTATCCGTACAAACCATACATCAATAGAAATCTTATTTATTCAGCTTTCAGATGATGTATAAATCTCAATTTTTTTTAAAAATGGACCCATATGACCCATATGTTTTGTGGCCCAGGGTCACATGTATGCAAATGCAAATACATTTATTTTCACTCCGACACATTATTACTACATATTGATGTTAACTGTGAAAGAGTGTTTGTCCATGCTTTCAAGAACCAATGTTATGAATTGGTAGTATGTCCCAAAACTTGCATACCCTTCTGTGAAACACTTAAGAAATCTTATATTTTCTAATTTTCAGAATGTAACAGTGTAAAATGAAATGACTTGGACTTCAAAATGTGTTCCAATGTAATCAGTATAGCAAATCTGTAACAACTATGAGTTTCATCCCATTATTTAAAACAGAATAAGCAGATAATGTTCTTGCTGTGGCAGTATATTTCTAAATTTAGGGCAAGTTTTTACACAGTGCTCCTACCAACCCGCCAACACCACCACACACAGTCATAGAGGCTTTCATTTGTCTTTATTTTAACTCTGTGACTGTTCAGAGCGTAGCTCTGTAAGAAAATGAGGAATTTCATACATTTTTCAGCATTACAAGCTTCCCCCTGTGCCACTGCTATAGGGCTGTTTGTGTACATACTGTAATGAAGAAATCCCTTATGGCTTAGGACGACAAGTATTGGCTTAAAAATGATGTTGGGTCCCAAGGCAAGTGATGCTGCAGTATGCAGTCATCAGATGCATTTTGTAATTTGATCCAGTGCCACCACCTGGAACCAGACCAGCATGGTACTTCTCCTCATGGAAGAGTAATGGGGAGAAAATGCTGTGCCTCCTAAAGGGATATGCCTACTACTTTATACATGCATGCAAATGTTCTTTTTTTTTTTCTTTTTTTTTTTACTTCTGTCAGCGTTCTATAGCAACAAATTTGATGTGCTTTCAGCTAATGCAAACACCTCAAAGAAAAACACTCATCACATTGAAATGAGCTTAGGCCTTATTGTTAAATGATGTTATTAAACTTAATTATCACTTGTTTCTTTAAGTAAATTAATGATTAATGAGATCAGTCTTCTAAATCAGGTCATTAAATGTAGCATCATTGATACTGATAACTAATCGCTTACAGTGTCATTGTGGATTATGTATATTGATTTTGATATGTGATCCATGTTAATGTATTAAACAGAATCATAATTGAATTTAATGTAATAATCTTCAGTTTAGCCCCCCACTCAAGACAATTAAATGTTTTCTTGTACTATTCATAATATTGAGGTATTATTGTAATGGTTTTGCATACTTACATAATTTTTTTGTCTCTGCATATACTCTGGTATATAAGTATTTTAAGATTGAAAACATGTCAATACAAAATGACAACAAAATAGAGCTTTTTCAGTGTTTCCCCTGCCATTATATTAGGGGGTCTGTGTTAATGAATGGCGCAGACGCGCGGTTTTGTGTAGTACTCGTACTGAAACGCTTGTGTCATTGTCGTTAGATAGTCATACTTACATTATGACTGGTTCCATCTTTCAAGTATCAAAAATGTTTTAGAATTTTAGTGGCCAAATAATAATAATAACCAATAAATGCATAATAATAATAATAATAAATAACAAAATAAACTATCAACAACAGTTCTGAAGATATAAGTTGAAGTAAACTTGACATGAAAATGGAACCACTTTTTACCAGTGAATCAATGTCTGACGGATCAAGTCTCGTCTTATGTATTTATTTCCTGTAAATATAAATACCCTGATTCACTTGGAGATATGTCTTATGGTAAACACTTACAGTACTGTTTTTTTTCTTCTTCTTCTTCTTCTTTGTCCTGCAGTTAGCTACATGGGATTCTGTCCATGGCCTAAATGGAAGTCTAAAGGAGAGCCGCATCGAGAATGGCATGCAAGGGGTTACCGTTAAAGTTGTCACTTTGTTGGTAATACTTACTTTTATCATTGTAACATTTAAAATATTTATGTTTTGTGTTGATGTGTAAATGTGTGAGTAATTAATCATTACGTTTTTCACGGTCAGTACTTAAGTACTAGATATCATTGTACTTATCAGAGCACAGAATCTGCAACCCTTAAACTCTGCAGAATTCAATAGAATTGGAACGTCCCTCATTCATAAAGTTCTAAACACCCCTAAGCGCTTTCATGTTTGCTTTCAAATTATTTTGGCTAACATTATTATGCCTACCTTCACAAATAAAAGTATAGCACTGTTTACTGAAATACATATCTCTGGCATGGGTGGGAGAAACATTCCGCTTCTAATGTGCTTATTCCTCATGGTCTAATTGTAATCATTCTCCCAGGCCAGTAAGCATCTACTACAGAAAGGTTCTCCAGGGAGCCATAGGAAGTCTTAAAGCAAGTTTTACCAACCATTTAAAATTTGTCTGTTACTTTTGGTAATCAATATTCCTCTTCAAAGGAGGATCCATTTGTGATGGTGGCAGAGAACATCCTCGGACAGCCCAAAAGATATAAAGGGTTCTCAATTGATGTCCTGGATGCCTTGGCCAAGATCCTAGGATTCAAGTACGATATCTACCAGGTGGCAGACAGCAAATATGGCTCTCAGATACCCAATGGCTCTTGGAATGGCATGATTGGGGAACTCATAAACAAGGCAAGTTCTCTAAACATTATATTTACATGTCCAAAGCCATTAAAAGTTACCCAACTAATACTTGCATGATATTTTCTCAAATTACCCTGCTGAAAAGGTCACCAGAATATATTGTGTTTTAGATTCGTGTGTGCTAGTTTGTTCTGGGGATGGGCATGAGTATTTTAGGAGTTACAGCAATGATCAGTCAAGAAAACACAATAATTGTGTGACATGAACTTTTAATTCTGTGATTGGTTGCAGTGGCATTTTGGCCAGTACCTTGCACTCTAAGAGGTTATTATTTAGGTATGAACTGTAAAGTGCTAAGTGCTTAGATAGGTGTCGTATTCCCATAGGTAGATGGGGATCAGCTGAGAGTCAGCTAATGCGAGCTTGACTAACGTGATCTGCCAGAACTAACGCTACACTTGATTATTAGAGGGTTCATACAGCTAGATTGAGTTCAACTAAATTAAACAGAAAAAAAAACTGCAAGAGGTGAATCGCTCAAAGATTTTGGTCTGATGTTGTGTATATCAACCAGCAGTTAAATGAAGCTCGGTCTTTTAGCAGGGCTTGTACACAGTACAGTACTGTAGCTTTTAAGCTGATGTCATACTTTTTTTTTTTTTGTTCATGTCATACTTTTATTCAGTATTTTTGTTTTGTTTTTCAGTTAAGATATGTAAACATCATTACAAGTTAAATTATCTGAAAATGAAAAGAGATACTATTAAGATACAATGACTTGTTTTTTTTAGAAAATATATCTATAATTTCTTATCCCACTGACAATTTTTATTTATTGATTTTAGCATGGGTGCAGGACAACGCCGTTATAAATATAACCAAATATAATGAGGCTTTGCTTAAAAAAAAAAGCTAGTTGGGAAATAAAATAAACTTTATTTTAGATACATTGGACAGTCTTAAAATCTTACACAATTTAGCTTGTTTTAAGGATGTTTAGAAAAACAAAAAAACATACTGTTTCGGAAAAAAAAAAAGTGCATTTTTGTAAGGCCCTTATTACCTATAGCAGGGGTGGCGAACTCCGGTCCTGGAGAGCCGCAGCCCTGCAGAGTTCAGCTCCCTAATTAAACCTCACCTGCCTGTAGCTTCCTAGTAACTGTTCAGACCTTGATTAGCTTGTTCAGGTGTGTTTGATTAGGGTTGAAGCAAAACTCTGCAGGGCTGCGGCTCTCCAGGACCGACGTTCGCCACCCCTGACCTATAGTGTAAGTCTCTATGATTGTACCATTTTGAATACATTTTTGTCTTTACAGAGAGCTGATTTGGCAGTGTCTGCCATAACTATAACACCAGAGCGAGAGAACGTAGTGGACTTCAGCAAACGCTACATGGACTACTCTGTTGGGATCCTACATCGCAAACCCGAGGAAAAGATCAACATTTTTTCCTTGTTTGCCCCTTTTGACTTGGCTGTGTGGGCCTGTATCGCAGCTGCCATTCCTGTGGTGGGCGTTCTGATCTTCCTG
>NW_015505614.1:925492-927992 GCF_001515645.1 Sinocyclocheilus grahami | reverse complement strand
TTGTGACAATTGGATTTATATAGGGTGGCCGTAAAGTGCAAAGCAAATCACAATTCTGAAAACAAAATAACAAATTACAAACGCAAATGCAAGTCTAAAAAACAAAATAACAATTCAGAAAGCACAACAACAATTTAGAAAACATTATAACAAGTCAGAAAACACAATGACAAATTCAAAAACAAAATAACATGTCAGAAAACACAACGACAAATCAGACAAACCGGAAGAGGTAGGTATAGTTTGCGACAGCGCCATTGGTTTGGGATTACTCACCGCTGACTGGACGAGACATCTGTCAATCAACGTATACAGGAAGAACCAGCCGAAGAACAGCAGAGTCATGGTAGAAAGTTCGGAGATGGTAGTAAAGTAGCTCAGTTTAAATGTATTGTAATCTGTCAATCAATGTATACAGGAAGAACCAGCCGAAGAACAGCAGAGTCATGGTAGAAAGTTCGGAGATGGTAGTAAAGTAGCTCAGTTTAAATGTATTGTATTAATTGCCCTTACTATGGAATAAAAAATACGCGGTGTCTATTTAGATTTAGTTAAAAGTGGCTGCTAAACCTTAGCTCCAGTGGCACAGATGGATAAGCGCTTGCCCTTGGCTTCTTGATGCGGTCGACCAGGGTTTGATCCCACCTTTTGCCGAACTTTTTTTTCCTCCCTTTTCAAATCTATATACTATACTATAAAATATATACTCCGTATTGTTTGATTGATAGATGTCTCGTCCAGTCAGCAGTGAGTAATCCCAAACCAATGGCGCCTACCTCTTCCGGTTTGTCTGAATTGTCGTTGTGTTTTATGACTTGTTATTTTGTTTTCGAATTTGTCATTGTGTTTTCTGACTTGTTATAATGTTTTCTGAATTGTTGTTGTGCTTTCTGAATTGTTATTTTGGTTTTTAGACTTGCATTTGCATTTTGTTATTTTGTTTTCAGAATTGTGATTTGCTTTGCACTTCTCTGCCACCGTATTTATAGCATCAGTTTTATACACTGCAAGGCTTATATCTGTGTTTGGTGATCCAGGGATTGTTTTCTATAGCCATTGAATCGAGTCACATTTTCAGCATAGGTTCCTTGAGTTCAGACAGTTGGCAAAAGTCATTTTCATAAAAGGCTGACACTTAAATAAATATATAATACATATCTCATTAAATGCTAAAACTCTAAGGATGTGATTGACAAATTAATGTTTTGTAAAATGTTAGATTGATTCCCCCAACTACCCGCATGCCAGAACTCCTTCACAAATCACATAAATTACATAAGTTGGCTTCAAAATTCTGTGCTCGTTGTCCTCCGTCTTCTGTTTGTATTTCCATATCGTGAAGGTAAGTTCATACAAATGTACCACTTGTTTTAAAAACTACTCACATTTTTTATGACATCTGCTTTGGACATTACAGCACACATGATAACTTTTGTCAACTCTACAATAAGTGAATTCACTTGACCAGCAAATTACTCAAATTCTCTACTCTACTCTAATTAAATAAATATTATTATTATTATTGGCCTTACTTATTCAGTGCTAGAATGAGTTTCTATACTGTGTGCTCCCTTTGCTGTGTTGTGCTAGTTTTCGTTTTCATCTGTAAATGTTATCTAGCGCTCAGGTATGATGACAAGTATTTACCCAGCTTGTGTGCCTCTGATGTTTGACCGCATTTGATTATGCTGGTGTTGAGCAAACTGTGTCATCTCAGAGTGTGAACAGACCTTTGCTCTCAGAGAAACATATCAGTATGTTCATTTGCACGAGTTTTGTTGAAAGCCAAATGCTACAAAATCAATTGTTACTGAATCATGTTCAGCCTGGTCCCATTGTTTATTATAGGTACAATTTTATATAAAACATATATATAATCTCTAGTTTTTTTTTTATTTGTGTGTGTGTGTGTGTGTGTGTGTGTGTGTGTGTGTAAACAATCTTTTTAATGTGTTAATAATTAAGTATTATTATTTTATCCGTTTATTCATTAATTAATTCAATCATTCATTCATTAATTCATTCATTCAGGCCACACTCATTTTTCACCCCATCCCTGTTTGCTGTGGCATCTCCTTTTTTCACTGAATATCTAGAGTTTGTCCCACTTGTCCTCCTTATTCTGCCTCGCTATTAACAGTACCAAAGGTGGGATCAATTAAAGGGATAGTTCACTCAGAAACATTTTGTCTTTACGCATATAATGCAGACCTGTGCTGTTATAGTAATCAGATGTACTGTCTATTTTTTTTCAGTAATTACACATACTTTTCTGTAGTTATATAAAATTATATTTTAGTTTTGATAAAATGAGAGTACTGCTTTCCATTTGGTTGAAGGCCATGTGAGTGCTGAGTGAGCAGATTCTGATGGATCGCATGAACCTTTATGAACCTGCAGAGGCAGAGAGTGTTTTGAGCACAATTTCACCTGTCCTCTCTTTCAAGTAGCATTAGGAAGGCTATGATTCTCGCTCTCTCTCTCTCTCTCTCTCTCTCTC
>NW_015505614.1:855738-925431 GCF_001515645.1 Sinocyclocheilus grahami | reverse complement strand
CAAGTAGCATGTGAAGGGCTATGTTTCTCTCTCTCTCTCTCTCTCTCTCTCTCTCTCTCTCTCTCTCTCTCTCTCTGTCATTGAAACAGCCGAATGAACAAATGCCATTCAGTGACTCAAACGTCCCAGTGCTACTTGTTGTAGATGACATACTAGGGTAGAGCCATCAATACACTTGCTCGTCTGTGCTCATCTTCTGCACAAGCTTGATGCACTCTGCATGTTCCCACAGTCCAATACTGTCACTAGGAAAGGTATTGTAGGGGATGAGAAAAGTACAAAAATAAATATTACAAAATATGGCAGTAAAAATGTACAAAATGTTGTCTAAAGTGACTGTACAACAGTGACACCAGCAGTAAAACAATAGGAGGCAATGTATCTTATGCCTTTCCTGAGCCTATTGAGTTTTAACAGACCTCCTAAAGCAGGGATGGACAAACTCTGTCCTGCAGGGCCACTGTCCTGTAGAATTTTGCTGCAATCCTGATAAAACTCACCTGCCTGTAGCCTTCCAGTAATTAAGAATGAATGTAGATAAGTCACATGAGAGGAGGCAATGCCTTCTTTGCACTATGACTGGCCTGTTAACCTGTTCACACATTAATTCCTGTTTTTTTTCTCTCTCTCTGTGTGTGTGTGTGTGTGTGTGTGTGTGTGTGTGTGTGTGTGTGACATGTCCCCCATGTCCCCACTTTTCGGGTAATAATAGTTACTAATTAAAAAGTGAACAACTCAACTATTTAGACGTCACATTCAAACTTTAAATTGCCTAAACATGATCTATGTAAAATTAAAGGTGCATCTCCATGTCTGTGATTACCGAACTCTGATAACTAATGATCCAAAAATAAGGTAAATAAGAAAATCTTTCATATACCTTACATCAGGTAACAAATAATACAGTGCCTTGTGAAAGTATTCATACCCCTTCGTTTATTTCATGTTTTGTTATGTTGCAGCCTTATGTTAAACTATTTTAAATAATTCTTTTCCCACAACAATCTACACTCCATACACCATAATGACAAAGCAATAACAGAACTGTCATAACTTCGTAAATGTATTAGAAATAAAAAACTGAAATAAGTACATTGCATAAGTATTCTTTACTTTAACCTTAACTCAGTACTTAGCTGAAGCACCTTTACAGCCTCAAGTCTTTTTGGGTATGATGCGACAAGCTTTGCACATCTGCATTTGGCAATTATCTGCCATTCTTCTCCTCACCTCTTTACCTCTCAAGCTCTGTCAGGTTGGATGGGGGCAGACGCATATTTTCAGGTTTCACCAGAAAGATTTGATTGGGTTCAAGCCCAGGCTGTGGCTGGGCCACTCAAGAACATTCACAGAGTTGTCTATAAGCCACTCTTGCTGTGTGCTTAGGGTCATTGTCCTGTTGGAAGGTGAAACTTCTGCCCAGTCTGAGGTTCTGAATGCTCTTGACTAGGTTTCCATTAAGGCTGGCTGGCAAGAAGTATAATAGCTACTTAAAGGGGTCATATGATGCGATTTAAATTTTTCCTTTCTCTTTGGAATGTTACAAGTTCTTGGTGCATAAAGAATATCTGTAAAGTTGCAAAGACTAAAGTCTCAAACCCAAAGAGATATTATTTATAAAAGTTAAGAGTCAACCACACCTACCTAAAACGGCTTGTTCTAACACGCCCCCACATGTCTACGTCACTGTGTGGGAAGATTTGCATAACGCCGCCCAAATGTTCACACAAAGAAAGAAGGCGTAACTTTTATTCTCGCTGTTGCCGCCACTGCCATGTCGTGGAGTCACTGTGTGTTCCATTGTGAAAGCAAAACTACTTTGTTTGTTTGGACACAACTAGAAATCAGTGGTTAAGTTGTATTTACAACACTGTTCCAGAACAGTTCAACCCAAATATTCAGATGTG
This sequence comes from Sinocyclocheilus grahami, assembly GCF_001515645.1. Lineage (NCBI taxonomy): Eukaryota > Metazoa > Chordata > Actinopteri > Cypriniformes > Cyprinidae > Sinocyclocheilus > Sinocyclocheilus grahami. Next base: position 923,524 of record NW_015505614.1, on the reverse strand, counting down.
TGCTGCGCATTTTATGGAGGAAGGATGAGGACTGTTTCCTGAACCAGTAGCTTTACTACTCTATAAAGTGGGGCAGTTCCAACTTTGTTAGGACAGTCTGGCGCTTCTGACTCACAGCCTGTAAGTACGTTTTTTATATTGAAATAATTTGCCAATGATGATTCAAATGCGAGTTTTGAGCAGTGTAGACTAGGCTTGTTGTTTGTTGTTTCTACGATCAAAAATGCAAACATGGTTTTATGTTTACACGGCACGATACGCAACGCAATGCGTTAAAAGACAGTATAAGTCATTATAATCAGTAATTATGTCCCCACTGGATGCAACAAATGCCTCGTTTGTAATGGGTTTTATTGGTTTTGTCTCGTCTAGTGATGTCCGGATCGCGAACTAATCGTTCTATTTAACCGGATCTTCTTAGTGAACCGGTCGAACCAGTTCACCAAATCGAACTGAATCATTTGAAACGGTTCGCGTCTCCAGTACGCACTAATCCACAAATTACTTAAGTTATTCGGTTTATAAACGTGCCTGACACTCCCTCTGACGCAAAATAAACCAATATCCCAAGTTATTCAGTTACTCCTAACAGTAAATTGACTGAACTGCTAAAAGAGAACCGATGATGGGATGTGCACGAGCAGAGCAGCTGGACTGAGTCTCGTCCTGCTGGGAGACGGCATCACAATATGTTAAGGGGCGTAACATTTCCGTCACACGCTTGAGGCATTCAGCCAATCAAAACGCACTGGATAGCTGGCCAATCAGAACACACCTCGCTTTTTTAGAACGATGAGCTTTGTAAAAATCGACGCGTTTCAGAAAGGCGGGGCATAGAAGAGAAACAATAATGTGCATTATATGGAAAATAATGTGTTTTTTTAACCTTAAACCATATAAACACATTGCATTACACCAAATACACAACATAATGTTTGTTTTAGCAACGTCATAAAACCTTTAAATATTTTACGGATATTAAATAAAACCGTTTTAGCAATATTTCTGCAAAAGTTTAATTGACTATTGCATTTTACTATAATTTACCTCCATGGGTACTTCTTGTTTCTTAAATTGTACATCCTTTTTTTTCCTTTTCTTGCTTAATTTCTTTGCATCTTACCTCTTCCCTCCACATACTGTGTGTGAGAGAAAGATACAATGAAATGGTACAAGGACATAGGAATCAAAGATAAACATCTGTAAATTGGAATATTTTTTGATCACTCAAGCATCACTTCAAAGTCTCTCCTTTCTATGAGGACATAGGCATGTTTTGGCCGCAAGTCACCTCAGCAGCTTCCAGTTCTGGTCCTTCTACTTCTGGGTACGAGGCCTCAGTGATGTGTGTTGAGGGAGAGAAAGGGGATGTCACAAGACTAGTTTTGCCAGGTGAATCTCTGCAAACCTCTCATTCCTCCCACAGTACGTCTTCCAGTAGAGTTACCAGATGAGTTTGAGAAATCATCTGAGCGCGAGTTTGATTTTTAATTTGGGGCTCGTGAGGACAGTGAGCTGTCAATCGCAGCATCAGCGAGTAAGTTGGAGTCATTAGAAGCAGATGACTCAGCTAGAGCAGAATCCCCAGGTACTTTGTATCAGTCTGAGGCTGACGCTGAGATGGCGGCCATGCTTAGTCAGCTGAGAGTATCAGGCTTGTGTGGACTCCCCCACCCTGCCCTGAGCACACTCGGCTGAATGATTGGTTCTTGGGGTCCGAGCGTGATACTTAGCCATGCTCCCCTGCAGTTCCTTTCTTCCCTGAAGTTCATGAGGAGCTGACAAAATTGTGGAAGGAAGCTTATCTGCCAGAACACAGTGCACCAGCTCCTTCATTCTCACCACCCTTGATGGTGGTCCAGTGAGGGGGTACACGGAGGTTCCCAGATGGAGAGAGTGATTGCGGTTAATCTTTGCCCATAAAACTGCCGTCACCTGACGGGACCACATGAGACATCCATCCAGGGCATATAAGTTCACCTCGTCCCTCGTGGCAAGAGCTTACGCTGCCTCTGGACAAGCTGCGTTCACCCTGCACGCCATGGCCTACCTGCAGATCTACCAGGCCAAGGTGTTGAAAGATCTGCATGAGGGTGGTCCCAACCAAAGAGATGATCCAGGAGCTACACTCGGTGACTGACTATGCTCTTCGGGCTATGAAAGTCATGGTGTACGCTCTGTGGAGGGCGATGTCCACATTAGTGGTCCAGGAGCGCCACCTGTGACTCAACCAGACGGGCATGAAAATGCTGGACAGTGGCCAATTGCTGTCAGATACAGTGTACTAAAAACAGCCACAGATTAATTGTACTACCTACAGACACACCTCAAGAGGTGCATGTTTTGAGTGATATTGAGCATGTTTCTTTAGCTGCAGTGGAGCACAATCTCACACTTTGCTTATATAGGTACATATCAAAATAACAAATTCATAATCTTTTCCACAGTTCATTTGTAAACAAACAAAGTCTGCATATGGAGAGAATGAAGTGTATTAGTAGTCAACATTGAAATAGGAATGTGATATAATGATGTGAATTGTTTGAACTGTTTGCTAAATGCTGAACACACATTTTTGGCAGTGGTCTAGTGTCCTTGAGTTATTCAGCCTGAGGGTGGTCCTCTAATGTTTATTGACAGGCTTTAAGTACCTACACACATTAAATGTTATCTTAGAATGTGTACCATAATTTCAGATGCAAGTATTTATTGCATCCAAATGTTGATTTAGAATGTTACAAGTTGTGAAGGAATTCAGGAGAAGAAAATATTTGATTCTCAGAACAAACATAAAACAAATAAAACAGGCTGTTCACATGAGCACATTTAAACTAAAATATGTATACTTTCACTAATTTGGTGTACTACTTCACTTTAATTTCTTGAAAAACGCTATAGAATCTAAACAAATGGAAGTGTGCATGAAATGAGGATGTGTCACCAAACATTAGAATTATTGTGAGACAGAGAACACTTAAACTGTAAACATCCAATGTACACTTCAAGTGTCTCTCAGTCTTTAATAGTCCATTATTTATATTACTCATTCTTAAGGTGAGAGACTTGAATGAACCCTCACCATGATTATTAAACTTTTTAACCTGATCTTTTTTCAACATATCAACAGAACGTTTCAGGATCTTGCTAGACAGATGGACTATTCCTACGGCACTGTTAGGGACTCAGCAGTGTACGATTACTTCAGAGCCAAAGGTACAAACCCGCTGGAGCAGGACAGCACGTATGCAGAGCTGTGGAGGACAATCAGCAAAAACAATGGACAGGAATTCTCCGTTTCTAGCCCTTCTGAAGGCATACGCAAGGTATGATCATTGCTCACCTATATGCTATATGATTTCAGAGATTTATGAAAACAGAAAGACATTGTGAGAACTGTGTTTTTGGCATAATCTTTTGGGATAATCCTTCAATCTTTACTAATCTCTTATTTGCATCCGAATTTAGTCTTTTACAATTGTTGTAATTGTTGGGGCAACCCCCTGAAATTCAGAGTCAGAAAAGTATGTATTTAGCTCAGGAGAGCAGTCATTGAAAAGTTTTGGCAAGCCAGTTGCTATAATCAAATATTCAACATACAACAGGTGAATGTGACATAGCTTTTCCTCTACTTTCTTACTTCTAAGTGACGTGACTTCTCAGTGACGATGGTGATGGCCAGAGGAAATGCTAAATTAATTCTAGAATATTCTGGGCTCTGCACATTGAGTCACCAGAGAATGAACTGATCCAAAAGCATTAAACAAATGAGCTTGTTTTAGAAGACAGGTGGCATGTCTGTAGATGTGTACATTTTAGCATCTTGTCAGCCTGCATATGATTGATGCACATGGTAAAGAGGGGATGTATAGGATGCCTTACAAACAAAAATGAAAAAAGGTATATTTAATTTAACTTATGGACCTAAAAGTTAATTTTATTAAGTAAAGTTCAAGTATATTTTGGGTAACACTTTATTTTAAGGTGTCCTTGTTGCACACGTTACATGTACTTACTATTATAACACTTAATTATGTATAATTGCATGCAAGTAACCCTAAACCAAACCCTAATCCTAATGTAGTTAATTAATATTGCTCAGTACTTAAATGTATAATTGCACTGTAACAAGGGCACCTTAAAATAAAGTGTAACCATATTTTGTAAGTGTACTCTGTGTAGTAGTAAGCATATTAATTCGAATGTACTAGTAGTATACTTGTAAATGCACTATTTAATTACTTCTTGTTATTAAATCGAGCACTTTTTAGATTATTAAAGTATACATTTAAGTGTACTTTCTGTTAAAGTTGTAAATTATTTATTTTGAGTACACTAGTTGGTAACATTTTTATGGTGTCTGTTACATATGTTACACATACTTACTATAGTAATAATAATAAAGGTGACACTTTAGATTAGATTAGATACATATTCACTATAGCTCTCCCTTATTAAACTCCTAATTTTCTGCTTATTGATAGTAAGGTAGTTTTTGTTGTAATAGTTATTATTTTTAGATATTGGGTAGAGTTGAGGGATCTAGAATCTAGAGACCTGTCACAATGGGCATGCAGAATAAGGCATTAATCTTTGCTTTATAAGTACTAATAAACAGCCAATATGCAGTAATATGCATGCTAATAAGCAACTAATTAATAGTGAATAGTATTCAGACTTTTAGTATAAAGTGATATTGTTACTTCATAATTACACAAAGAAGTACTGAGTAATATTAATTAATTATGTACTTACTAGGCTTAGAGTTACAGTAGTTACTTGTAATTATGCATAGTTATTACTATAATAAGTACATATGTAACAGTCTCCTTAAAATAAAGTGTTTAAGACTGATTAAAAAGTAGAGTATGTCCATCCATCATCCATTCTCCAAACCTCTTGTCTGAAGCATATCTGAAGGACTGAAGCATATCTCAGAATGTTAGGAAACTCCCTCCCCCATGTGAAAAGGGTTGCACTGCAGCAACCATCAGGTGGGAAGCCTGACACACTCATCTCTCTAAAAACCAGCTACTGTGTTGTACCCTATGGTGCTCTAGAGTGGCCCAACCAGTCATGGTTCCCGGAAATTGGGAAGAATTTGTGAGTTCTACCATAGATGATACGGTGGAACTCATAAATTGTCTCACCATAGATGAGACGATCTGAAATCCTAACAACTGGAGCTATGGAACCTGCATGTTTGGTAGTTCAGCAAAGCCTGCATGCTTGCTGTCAAAATCAGTAAAAGATTTGAATTTTACAAGCAGTGCTGAAAGGGTATGAATAGGGGTATTTACCTGATGTTCTGAAAATGGAATGTGAGTGTCAATTGGAGCTCTAAGTCAATGTAGCTGCATTTCACCAAATCATGCCTTTGTAGCTGGCTCGTCTGTGGGCAGGCATGACTTAATTATAGAAATTACTAACGCCCAGTTGCTCCTGTCTGGAGTTCCGATCAGATGCTTTCAGAGCTAGTTATGTTCCAAAGGTGCTATTCATGCTCTTTAGTGCTCAGGCTAGTGTGCAAGCAATCTTTCCAGAAATCTTGCTTGTTTGTAGGTGACCAAATACTTATTTTACCGAGGAATTTACCAATTAATTCTTTAAAAATCCTACAATGTGATTTTCTGGATTTTTTTTTCTCATTTTGTCTCTCATAGTTGAGGTATACCTATGATGAAAATTACAGGCCTCTCTCATCTTTTTAAGTGGGAGAACTTGCACAATTGGTGGCTGACTAAATTCTTTTTTGCCCCACTGTATAATGTCCGGTGCAGGCATTACATATAAAAGTGAAGCGCACCCACAGGTTCAGACTGTCAGAGAGCTTTTTTATCTTTTTTTTCAGGATGTGCAAAGGGTATATCCCCACATATTTCCTGCGCCCATGAATCGCATGGTTTATTGTGCTCTTTTAGAGTGAAATTCCACCCATTAAGGGGGGTGGCCTCCCTTGGGCATAGGCAATGGTGTCTTCAGGACATGATGATGGGCTAATCCTGGTCCTTACTTGTTATTAGTTAATTTATTTGCTCCGTCTGGCCCTTATTTTCTTCTTTGTTTCTACCTGTGCATTTCTAACCCTCTGTTTCAGTTGTGTATTGTCCGTTCTCTTCTTTATTATGGTTTGCAGCATCTCAGTATTGTTTTTCTTTCCTGTTCTCCTACGTGTTTTGTATTTGAATTTTGTTTCAAAAATTTACTGCTGCGATTATATCCTACCTCAAATCCTCATTGTTCCTGAAACCAGCTGTGACATCTACACCATTTATTAACCATTTATTTACCATTTACCGGTTTGTACAAGGTCAGTGTGATTTGCCATAAAATTTAGCCTACTGTTTTCTAAACTGCATGATGTACTTAATGGGGAAACATTTTTATTAAAAGCACAATAACTCGTGAAAAATAATTAAATTCGGTAGTCATATTTTCAGATATAGCCATTCACTGAGACTTTTTTATCTTTTTTTTCAGGATGTGCAAAGGGTATATCCCCACATATTTCCTGCGCCCATGAATCGCATGGTTTATTGTGCTCTTTTAGAGTGAAATTCCACCCATTAAGGGGGGTGGCCTCCCTTGGGCATAGGCAATGGTGTCTTCAGGACATGATGATGGGCTAATCCTGGTCCTTACTTGTTATTAGTTAATTTATTTGCTCCGTCTGGCCCTTATTTTCTTCTTTGTTTCTACCTGTGCATTTCTAACCCTCTGTTTCAGTTGTGTATTGTCCGTTCTCTTCTTTATTATGGTTTGCAGCATCTCAGTATTGTTTTTCTTTCCTGTTCTCCTACGTGTTTTGTATTTGAATTTTGTTTCAAAAATGTACTGCTGCGATTATATCCTACCTCAAATCCTCATTGTTCCTGAAACCAGCTGTGACATCTACACCATTTATTAACCATTTATTTACCATTTACCGGTTTGTACAAGGTCAGTGTGATTTGCCATAAAATTTAGCCTACTGTTTTCTAAACTCCATGATGTACTTAATGGGGAAAAAAATTTATTAAAAGCACAATAACTCATGAAAAATAATTAAATTCGGTAGTCATATTTTCAGATATAGCCATTCACTGAGAAAAAAAAGACTTTTAAGAGCAAGCATAAGCCTCTGCCAGTAGTTTGCTTCAGAATTAAGCAGGACTAACTGACTATTGGATTTTGATAAATTCACAGTATGCTCTTGAGTAACTACTGCACCAATGGATGGTAGGTCTGATTGCTAGGTCCGTGATTCCCAATGATTTTTTTTTTCACATATCTCAGTATACAGAAACTAAAACCAAGTAAATGCTATTATAGGCAATTATTTTGTAATGCAATTATAAAACACTTAAACAATAATAACTTTAGAGGATAAATAATGATACATTTTATTGCTACCAGTCACAACGGTTATAAAGTTTTGATAATCATTCTAATTCTATGAGAACTGGAATGTCCACACCACAGCTATAGCGATAATGACAAAAAGGAATTATATCATTAGAATCTTTTTTTTTTTTTTGAAGGACAGAAATATTCACAGATAATCAGAACCCACTCTGCAATCTAGCTTGAGCATTTAAAGTGGCGGACTAGATAGCTACAACCCACATTTATAATAAACAATTAACACTAATATATTTATTGTTTATGGTGTGAACTGGCCTTTATACTGCAATCCCAACACACATTAAAAGATAATTATTCAAGCGTGTTGGTCAGAAAACTCTCTTAAATTGAATCATAAGATGTATTTTTTTTTTTCAGGCCAAAAAAGGACCTTATGCATTTTTGTGGGACATGGCCGTGGTGGAGTATGCAGCACTGACGGATGACGACTGCACCATCACTGTAGCTGGCAACAGCATGAGCAGCAAAGGATACGGCATCGCCATGCAGCATGGGAGTCCTTACCGAGACCTCATCTCCCAAAAGTGTGTATTGCTTGTCTCCCAGCTAAAACATATGTTTCACCTCTTTAAAAATAACATACAACTAGTGTAAGGAGTATCTGTTGTTCAGGCAAAAGCTTGTCATAATTATTTTAAGCTGACAGTGCTTTGGGGAATTTAAGGAGCTGTATGGTGAAGAGTTGTACTCTAACTACTGCAAATGTGTCCCATGTGTCATACAAAAAGTGAATGAGGCAAAATATTTCACTGAATTTCACTTGTTTCTTATATAATGATATATATTCTGTTGTTTGGTGTGTGTTTTCAAGAGATACCTGTAATAATAACATGCAAATCCATTTCAAGATTCTGCAGACATGTAGAAAAAAACAAAGTTTTTCATTAACCTGCTCCAGTTACCACATAAATGATTCACAATGTCACAGGAACTTTGAATCTCCCACAGTTCACAGCTATTCTTTATTACCCACAAAGCCTTGATTTGACATTACCAGTTGTTTCTTAGGTTTAGTTTTACATGCATTACAAATTGATCCCTTTGTGAATGTAACAGATGCCAGCAGGCTGTTTAAAGCTCTACATAATCACTTGTAACCAATTAAGATTGTTGAATTGCATTGCTTTTGGATTTCGTTAAGCTGGTTAATGATCTTTGGTTGCCTTCTCACTCACTCTGTATTGATCTATCTAGAATATATTAGCATGACCCAACCACCAGCAATACCCAGCATCAAATGTTTTGCCTTGTGTTTGTACATTTATGTTGTAGTTATTGTCTAGTGTTACAGAACAGCTGACCATGAAACACCCCCAATACCCCTAAATAGGGCACTATTTGAGGGGAAAGCCATTTGTAGTGGTGTCTGAAACCATAGTGTATCCACTCAGTATCCAAATTCTCTCACTCGTTTTTATTCACTCCTTCAGCTGGACTATATTAGTGGACTAATATAGGGAATAGTGACTAAGGTTATAGAGGGTGATTTTGAACACAGGACAGGGCTTAAATACACAAGATAAACGAGGAGACATAGGACACCTGAGGACACAATCAAGGGTAACGACTGACCTGTTGGCTCATGGGGACCAAGATTCAATTCCTGCTGCCTTATAGATATCATTTAATATTAAACAATACTTTATTTATTTATTTATTTTATTTTTTTATTATTATTTTAGCTCAAGGTAAACTAACAATATTGTGAAATTAGGCCGTGATCCCACTCCTCCTTACTCTCCTCTACTTTTCTATCTACACTCTGTCATCTTAGAAAAGAATGGCAAAAATTAAAAAAAATAAAAAAAAATGCCTTGGGCAAATAGGAAAATGCATTCTAAGGCAGCTTGGAGGGAGCTTGCAGGTTATTACACAATGAACAGTAATGTCATCTCCTCTTAAGTGAAGAATTCATCTTACTATTTTGCTTTGTGGCCCATCATTATCTGTTCTCTCTACCACTGTCGTTCTTTTGACAGCCCCCTTGCATGTTTCTGTATGTGACATTTTACATTGAAGAGACTGAAACACCTATATTACTTGTGGAGGAGCCCATCAATGACAACAACACATTCAAAAAAATACACACAGGTATATATATATATATATATATATATATATATATATTCTTAAATGTCCTTACTTTCCTCTTTTGTTTGTACCAGCAACGGTATAAAATGTATAAAACATTTAACCAAGTAACATTTATGCTTAAGGTTAGCTACTGTAAGTGATTTCTGTGCATCTAGTGGCACCAAACAGAACTGCAAAAATAACTTGATTTTCTAAAGAATAAGTATGTAGTGTTTGCCTGTGCAAAATTCTGGGTGTTTACTGGGGTATTGCCCTGCTGCGAGTTAGTCTAATCTTATGGCAATTTAATGTGGTATACATTTTACTTTTTGGTGGCTAATTTGTATGATTTTATTTGTACATTTTCATATGATCGCATATGCCCAAGTGATGGTTATATATAGGGATGGTGTTAGGGGTAAACCTTCCTGCTTGCTTTTTTCAAAAAATTCACCTTGGACAAATTCATATGAACTCATCACGTTGTAAAATAGTTCCCTTTCATTCTGTCACTTTCAACGTCATGTAGGTGACAGACTAATTGAGAGCCCCAATTCGTCAGTCACCAGTACATTTTCATATGATCGCATATGCCCAAGTGATGGTTATATATAGGGATGGTGTTAGGGGTAAACCTTCCTGCTTGCTTTTTTCAAAAAAATTCACCTTGGACAAATTCATATGAACTCATCACGTTGTAAAATAGTTCCCTTTCATTCTGTCACTTTCGACGTCATGTAGGTGACAGACTAATTGAGAGCCCCAATTCGTCAGTCACCAACGTGACGTCTCCATTCTCTCCTTCAGGGAATGGGGGTAACATACGTAATCGAGACATTCCCTTTCAGTCGGTCACTTTCAACGTCATGTCGGTGACCGAAGAATTTAGATCCCCAATTTGTCAGTCACCGACGTGATGTCTCCATTCCCTCCTTCAGGGAATGAGGGTTACATATGTAACTGACACAATGCATTTTTTCTGTAAGATTGTGTTGGTTGTTCTGGGTAAATGCTTGCTTTGGGAAACTAATAATAATTAAAAACATCTACTAAAAAAATTACAAACAGTTTCACAAACACTCCCATTAGTCAACAAGCAAACACCCCTGCCCAAACACACACACACACACACATACAAGTTTGCTGATTGGTTAACATGCACAGGCTGCATTTAAAAAAAAAAGGAAAGGAAGCAACCATATGTAAAACTTCACATAAAATAATTACATTCCATGTCATCCTTCACAGGATTCTGGAGTTGCAGGAGAAAGGAGACCTGGATGTCTTGAAACAGAAGTGGTGGCCTCGGACTGGCCGCTGTGACCTAAACAGCCACAGTAATGCCCAACCCGATGGTCGGTCGCTCAAGCTGCATAGCTTCGCCGGCGTTTTCTGCATCCTAGCAGCAGGGTCTTTGGTAACCTTGCAATGGTCATCTCTTTAATTAATTTTTTCTTCCATTTAATTTTTTTAACAACAGTTTATACCCATAATTGTGCCTTCATGATGCAATAAAGTGTCTAACTTTGGTGTTCTCTTCAAATCAGCTACTTCTAAATATCTGAATAATTGCTTCACTTTATAACCTCTTTTATAAACCTTTCTAAATCCTCATCCACTGCCAATGAAACTGTATGTAATAGACTGGACCAGGGTTGATGTGGATCCGTAAACTAAAGTGTGCGCAAATTGGGTGCTTGCATGATTCTGTCTGCTCAGATATTCTTAAAAAAGAGCCACCCCAAAAACATAACTCGAACCCAAACAGTCAATAATCCCTAGTAATTTACTGTGTGACATCCTGTTGCAATTATATGTCAATGTGGACAAGTTTTATGGATTTAATTATTGGATTTATTTATCTCTATATTTTCTATTTTACATTTATTCTTCATTTGTTTATGATCTCATGCAGGTTAATAAGGATTACAGACTGGCAAGGGTTTCTGGTCCATTGACATATAATGATATTGCTACTGCTTCATCGGAGGGGAGCAAGGACATTTGGACAGACAGAGAAAAAGACTGGGATGAAGCAGAAGCTATTGACACAGGTCAGAATAGAATTGTAGGCCTCTTTTTTGATTGGCTGGGAATTAACCGGACCAGATGTAGAAGCCATCTAACATTAAAGATTTCTTTTATTTTGTGATTTAGTTGCCTCATTTAGTAGATTCATCTTCCAAATTGTGTTGGGTTTAGAATGACGCCTCTGCTTTTCCTGCATTTTTTATTTTAAATTTTTTTAAAAACCACATTAATGATGATAAATTATTTTCCAGTTCAATCCAAATCAGTGTTAAGCACACTTCTGCTGTTTAATTGGTGGCTTTTATTTTTTGAAACATTAAGCTATTGCAACATGATTATGAACATATTGCAATAAGAGTTCCACTATAAAAAAAAAGGAAAGGAAGCAACCATATGTAAAACTTCACATAAAATAATTACATTCCATGTCATCCTTCACAGGATTCTGGAGTTGCAGGAGAAAGGAGACCTGGATGTCTTGAAACAGAAGTGGTGGCCTCGGACTGGCCGCTGTGACCTCAACAGCCACAGTAATGCCCAACCCGATGGTCGGTCGCTCAAGCTGCATAGCTTCGCCGGCGTTTTCTGCATCCTAGCAGCAGGGCTCCTGTTGGCCTGTCTGGTGGCCGCCCTGGAAATTTGGTGGAACAGCAATCGCTGCCGGCAAGAGCAGCCCAAAGAGGTGACCGAGCTCAGGGCGCGGAAGACAGAGCAGGGAGAGGACACTGCCACACTCTACTTTAAGGATCCCGCAGCAGACGCGAGCCCCGATTTAGTCGAGCTCCAGTATACACAGTTATAGGTGTGCCCTGATGAAATCAAAATTGGTCCCCCGCCTACTTAACATAATGACAGATTTTATGTGTGCTTGGGGTGTGCACAATGCCCTTGATGAAGCAGGCTTTACAATTTAGAATGCCACATTTACTAATACGCTGTGATTGTAGACCATTTTAGAACACAACAGCTCTGCTTCAGAACCTAGTGAGTTGCTGTGTACTGTCTACAACAGGCAACTACCTTCCAATGTAGAATTCTAACTAAAATGGAACCTCACTACATAGACAGCAGCATTTATAGTTCTGCTTGGTGAGCTCAATTCCAATATTGCAATTAGCATATTGGTAAGTTAAAATGTGATACTCCAAAAATACATAGTACAGTGCAAGTTATTTTATTGACAACATTCCGTATTAAATGTATATTCAGCACTATCTTGGATCTTTTTTCTTTCTTTTTTTCATTGAGCTCATTGCACTGCATTCAGAAATGTCTTCTCTCTAAAAAAACAAATGCAATAATGCTTTCAATTTTGACCAAAATAAGGTATCTAATCTTACTTCTGGATGAGCTTTTACATTGTGAATGCCTATGATGCCTTGAAGTGTGTCTAGGCTGACATTTAGAACAGAGTTACTGTATTCCACCAATTACATTTTTCTTTGAATCCAAAGTAAGAACAATATACACTTTTTCATTCCAAAGTTCTCTATGGAGGCTAAATCATATTACTCTTTTTTTATATTATCCAAAAGATTATCAGACATTTTCAGCTGAAACAATACCTCAAATACAAAATTGTTTCAGAGCAACTTGTACCTTGGCAGTGGCAAAATATTACAAATATTTTTCCAATATTCTATACCAGAAATGTCCTTAGATCTTTGGTAACCTTGCAATGGTCATCTCTTTAATTAATTTTTTCTTCCATTTAATTTTTTTAACAACAGTTTATACCCATAATTGTGCCTTCATGATGCAATAAAGTGTCTAACTTTGGTGTTCTCTTCAAATCAGCTACTTCTAAATATCTGAATAATTGCTTCACTTTATAACCTCTTTTATAAACCTTTCTAAATCCTCATCCACTGCCAATGAAACTGTATGTAATAGACTGGACCAGGGTTGATGTGGATCCGTAAACTAAAGTGTGCGCAAATTGGGTGCTTGCATGATTCTGTCTGCTCAGATATTCTTAAAAAAGAGCCACCCCAAAAACATAACTCGAACCCAAACAGTCAATAATCCCTAGTAATTTACTGTGTGACATCCTGTTGCAATTATATGTCAATGTGGACAAGTTTTATGGATTTAATTATTGGATTTATTTATCTCTATATTTTCTATTTTACATTTATTCTTCATTTGTTTATGATCTCATGCAGGTTAATAAGGATTACAGACTGGCAAGGGTTTCTGGTCCATTGACATATAATGATATTGCTACTGCTTCATCGGAGGGGAGCAAGGACATTTGGACAGACAGAGAAAAAGACTGGGATGAAGCAGAAGCTATTGACACAGGTCAGAATAGAATTGTAGGCCTCTTTTTTGATTGGCTGGGAAAACCAGATGCCAGATGTAGAAGCCATCTAACATTAAAGATTTCTTTTATTTTGTGATTTAGTTGCCTCATTTAGTAGATTCATCTTCCAAATTGTGTTGGGTTTAGAATGACGCCTCTGCTTTTCCTGCATTTTTTATTTTTAATTTTTTTAAAAACCACATTAATGATGATAAATTACTTTCCAGTTCAATCCAAATCAGTGTTAAGTACACTTCTGCTGTTTAATTGGTGGCTTTTATTTTTTGAAACATTAAGCTATTGCAACATGATTATGAACATATTGCAATAAGAGTTCCACTACTTGTGGCAGTGACAAAAACACACACAAAAAAATACACACAGATATATATATATATATATATATATATATATATATTCTTAAATGTCCTTACTTTCCTCTTTTGTTTGTACCAGCAACGGTATAAAATGTATAAAACATTTAACCAAGTAACATTTATGCTTAAGGTTAGCTACTGTAAGTGATTTCTGTGCATCTAGTGGCACCAAACAGAACTGCAAAAATAACTTGATTTTCTAAAGAATAAGTATGTAGTGTTTGCCTGTGCAAAATTCTGGGTGTTTACTGGGGTATTGCCCTGCTGCGAGTTAGTCTAATCTTATGGCAATTTAATGTGGTATACATTTTACTTTTTGGTGGCTAATTTGTATGATTTTATTTGTACATTTTCATATGATCGCATATGCCCAAGTGATGGTTATATATAGGGATGGTGTTAGGGGTAAACCTTCCTGCTTGCTTTTTTCAAAAAAATTCACCTTGGACAAATTCATATGAACTCATCACGTTGTAAAATAGTTCCCTTTCATTCTGTCACTTTCGACGTCATGTAGGTGACAGACTAATTGAGAGCCCCAATTCGTCAGTCACCAACGTGACGTCTCCATTCTCTCCTTCAGGGAATGGGGGTAACATACGTAATCGAGACATTCCCTTTCAGTCGGTCACTTTCAACGTCATGTCGGTGACCGAAGAATTTAGATCCCCAATTTGTCAGTCACCGACGTGATGTCTCCATTCCCTCCTTCAGGGAATGAGGGTTACATATGTAACTGACACAATGCATTTTTTCTGTAAGATTGTGTTGGTTGTTCTGGGTAAATGCTTGCTTTGGGAAACTAATAATAATTAAAAACATCTACTAAAAAAATTACAAACAGTTTCACAAACACTCCCATTAGTCAACAAGCAAACACCCCTGCCCAAACACACACACACACACACATACAAGTTTGCTGATTGGTTAACATGCACAGGCTGCATTTAAAAAAAAAGGAAAGGAAGCAACCATATGTAAAACTTCACATAAAATAATTACATTCCATGTCATCCTTCACAGGATTCTGGAGTTGCAGGAGAAAGGAGACCTGGATGTCTTGAAACAGAAGTGGTGGCCTCGGACTGGCCGCTGTGACCTCAACAGCCACAGTAATGCCCAACCCGATGGTCGGTCGCTCAAGCTGCATAGCTTCGCCGGCGTTTTCTGCATCCTAGCAGCAGGGCTCCTGTTGGCCTGTCTGGTGGCCGCCCTGGAAATTTGGTGGAACAGCAATCGCTGCCGGCAAGAGCAGCCCAAAGAGGTGACCGAGCTCAGGGCGCGGAAGACAGAGCAGGGAGAGGACACTGCCACACTCTACTTTAAGGATCCCGCAGCAGACGCGAGCCCCGATTTAGTCGAGCTCCAGTATACACAGTTATAGGTGTGCCCTGATGAAATCAAAATTGGTCCCCCGCCTACTTAACATAATGACAGATTTTATGTGTGCTTGGGGTGTGCACAATGCCCTTGATGAAGCAGGCTTTACAATTTAGAATGCCACATTTACTAATACGCTGTGATTGTAGACCATTTTAGAACACAACAGCTCTGCTTCAGAACCTAGTGAGTTGCTGTGTACTGTCTACAACAGGCAACTACCTTCCAATGTAGAATTCTAACTAAAATGGAACCTCACTACATAGACAGCAGCATTTATAGTTCTGCTTGGTGAGCTCAATTCCAATATTGCAATTAGCATATTGGTAAGTTAAAATGTGATACTCCAAAAATACATAGTACAGTGCAAGTTATTTTATTGACAACATTCCGTATTAAATGTATATTCAGCACTATCTTGGATCTTTTTTCTTTCTTTTTTTCATTGAGCTCATTGCACTGCATTCAGAAATGTCTTCTCTCTAAAAAAACAAATGCAATAATGCTTTCAATTTTGACCAAAATAAGGTATCTAATCTTACTTCTGGATGAGCTTTTACATTGTGAATGCCTATGATGCCTTGAAGTGTGTCTAGGCTGACATTTAGAACAGAGTTACTGTATTCCACCAATTACATTTTTCTTTGAATCCAAAGTAAGAACAATATACACTTTTTCATTCCAAAGTTCTCTATGGAGGCTAAATCATATTACTCTTTTTTTATATTATCCAAAAGATTATCAGACATTTTCAGCTGAAACAATACCTCAAATACAAAATTGTTTCAGAGCAACTTGTACCTTGGCAGTGGCAAAATATTACAAATATTTTTCCAATATTCTATACCAGAAATGTCCTTAGATCTTTGGTAACCTTGCAATGGTCATCTCTTTAATTAATTTTTTCTTCCATTTAATTTTTTTAACAACAGTTTATACCCATAATTGTGCCTTCATGATGCAATAAAGTGTCTAACTTTGGTGTTCTCTTCAAATCAGCTACTTCTAAATATCTGAATAATTGCTTCACTTTATAACCTCTTTTATAAACCTTTCTAAATCCTCATCCACTGCCAATGAAACTGTATGTAATAGACTGGACCAGGGTTGATGTGGATCCGTAAACTAAAGTGTGCGCAAATTGGGTGCTTGCATGATTCTGTCTGCTCAGATATTCTTAAAAAAGAGCCACCCCAAAAACATAACTCGAACCCAAACAGTCAATAATCCCTAGTAATTTACTGTGTGACATCCTGTTGCAATTATATGTCAATGTGGACAAGTTTTATGGATTTAATTATTGGATTTATTTATCTCTATATTTTCTATTTTACATTTATTCTTCATTTGTTTATGATCTCATGCAGGTTAATAAGGATTACAGACTGGCAAGGGTTTCTGGTCCATTGACATATAATGATATTGCTACTGCTTCATCGGAGGGGAGCAAGGACATTTGGACAGACAGAGAAAAAGACTGGGATGAAGCAGAAGCTATTGACACAGGTCAGAATAGAATTGTAGGCCTCTTTTTTGATTGGCTGGGAAAACCAGATGTAGAAGCCATCTAACATTAAAGATTTCTTTTATTTTGTGATTTAGTTGCCTCATTTAGTAGATTCATCTTCCAAATTGTGTTGGGTTTAGAATGACGCCTCTGCTTTTCCTGCATTTTTTATTTTTAATTTTTTTAAAAACCACATTAATGATGATAAATTACTTTCCAGTTCAATCCAAATCAGTGTTAAGTACACTTCTGCTGTTTAATTGGTGGCTTTTATTTTTTGAAACATTAAGCTATTGCAACATGATTATGAACATATTGCAATAAGAGTTCCACTACTTGTGGCAGTGATGACTTAATTAGTGTGAATCTCTTTCATGAATCAGTGATGTACATTTATGTAATCGCCCTATAATTTAAATGACTAAACACTAAAGAAATCTCGTAATTGTGTTAAAAATGATTCATGATTCATTTGCATACCTTCAAACGAAGGCGAGGATACATCAAATTCAGTCAAGTGCTTGCTTGGTGGTGTACATGACCATGAAAGAAGCAACAAGATTCCACAAGGATAAATGTCATTGCAAATAGCATTGGTAGGGCAGCATATGCCCTGGATTTCAGATCTCAGACTTTTTTCCTCCTCCTGTATAACAGGAAGGATAATCACAATATCACAATCAGAATAGGACTCAAATTTACACTTTAGAATCATTAAGATTCTTAACAAGATCCGCTAGTAAGAAGGTTAGCTGGAAATTATTGCATGGCCTGAAGCAAATCTCGAATGCACTCTCCTTATAGATGATTGGAAAGCTTGATGCTCAGGTTTTGGATTAAAAATTAACCTGTTCGTTATCATGATGATTGACATGAAAGCTGAGTTTGGGTAGTTTCACCACCTGTTATCTGTTTGCCCTTTCACAATTTTGTATCACTCCGCTTGTTCTAGCCGGGTCTATTTTTTTTTTTTTTAAATCGTAGAGTACGTTAGTTAATATAAGAAGAAACGTCTAGCTTCGCGGTCTCTCTCTCTCTCATTTGGATGCACGTCTTGCTGCATTGTTTCTCTCTTATAACCTCATTATTTCTCAATAATAACCTAACTGTAGCAGCACATGCCCTTGATACGAATTCTAAAAGTGACGTATGTTTAACTGTCAAATTGAGCTTTGAGTTTCTTGTTTAATTACACACATGTTCCGTCGAACTGTTGTATAAACGCAATATCGCTCATACTCGAGCGATACCGGCTCTATATCGGCGTCTGTGATCACAGCCATGCTGATATAGAGCCGGTATCGCTCTCGTATTCGAGTGATATTGCTCATATATGTATATATATATATATTACGTCATTACACCTTAAATTTTAGCCCAACTCTCTTCATTAGTTAAGACAAATAGGATTACTGAACAGCGATGAGATTGTGGGAAATTTGTGGAAGCATGTATCCCCTTGGAAATATTTGTAGTCTGCTTCAACCTAACATGACAGACTAATTTACACAGTGCAATTGCTTTGCAATTCCAGGCATACCTCCTGACCTATCCCTCCCTAAAGCTTCATTACTCTCTAATGTGTCTTTGCATTTGATGCTGCAAAGCTTCATTAATCTACATATTTGAGGATGCTGTGAGATCTTAACAAATAATTTTGTGTAACAGATTGTGACCTTACTATAACAGTGGTGGACTCTGGAGCCAATCTGTATTTCTTCTGCATAATTCTAAAAAATAAATATTCAAAATGAATTGTAGATTAGATGAGACCTATGGACTAGTTAGGTCTCTCCACCTTGGCTTTGAATTAAATTTGCTAAGTTCAAATAGTATTCAAGCAATGGAGCAATACTCTCTCTCTCTCTCTCTCTCTCTCTCTCTCTCTCTCTCTCTCTCTCTCTACAATGTAATAGTTTTATTGTTTGATCCATATATACTCTGAACTTAATAATTCCTAGAGGAAACATTTACAGATGAAGTTTGCTGTTCTCTAGCCATTCTTCTTATTGAACACATGTTGATAATAAGCAACTGCTTTTAACATGCTGACACAAAGAGCATCAATATTTGTATGCTCTCTAAGCTAGTTTCTTAACATCCTTATTTTGCTGGTTAAAATTTACACCTTGTATTTTTGTAAAGAATAATTCATTATTTGCATATATATTATCTGAGCTCATAAGCTCACACCTACCTAAAACCCAACCAATTCTCAACAATATAAAGCACGTAACAGGCACATACATGTAATAATAATGAATTCATAAAAATAATAATTGCAAATTAATTAATTGATTAATTAATTAAATACATCTTTAAAAATATATTGCAAATACATGGATTTCAAGTCTTCTGAATTCATATAAATCTATACTATTACTACTACTACTACTACTACTAATAATAATAATAATAATAATAATAATGTCAGTGTAATGTAGATCAATTCTGGATCTGTGGGGAGGATCATTGAGGAAACAACATTAGCTTTTCACCTGGACTTAATTTTCTCATAGTTTTTATTTTCATAATGCAGTGGTTTAACATTTTTATGGTTTGCATTGTGGTACAAGAGAATAATTATTGTATTTAAAAAATAATAAATAAATATTAAAAAAACAATAAAAAAAACCTACATCGTAAGTAATTTGACCACAGAGTGCAGCATATACTTACATTACAATTTAAACTGCACTGTACAGTATATATATAATGAGCTTGAAACAAACTTTGAAAACACTTTAAATTACTTAATTCCAAGTACACAGTTTTAAAATGCATGCTGTGTTTTAACTTAAAATTAACTACAATCATAATTCTTGTACATTTTAATGTTGATGTCTTTTATGAAATACAGGTTGGTTCCAGCACTAAAGTTGTTAGTGATGTTAATTGTAATGGCAGGTTTAGTGTCACTCGAACATTATTATTTTACATGCCCAATGGCCAAATTTGATTTCAAGGTGCACATTCTATAAAACTTCTCTTTCAAACACAAATAAGCCTTACTTGCATGGAGCTTAAAAGCAAAAATCCCATCCTGGAACCAACAGATCTCAGCCTCTCTGTCCCTCCTTTCTTCTCTCACCCTCTCTAGGACAAGGAGGTGAACCTGGAACAGGTGCATCGGCGTATGAACAGTCTTATGGACGAGGACATGGCACACAAGCAGATCACCGCACCATCTATCGAGATCTCTGCCCTGGACATCGGCAGCATGCCGCCCAGCCAGCAGCGGGAGGCTGTGCGAGACTACCCGGGCACGGGTCTGTCTGTGAGCACCTTCCTCCCGGAGCAAGCTCATGGGGTGGGCCGGACACTGGTCCAAGGTCCTGGCAGCACCCTACCCCTTCCTCTCAGCAGCTCCACCATGCCCTCCATCCAATGCAAACACAGGGCTCCCAACGGGGGCCTGTTCCGACAGAGTCCCGCCAAGACGCCCATGCCAATGTCCTACCAGTCAGTACCAGGAGGACCCATCCCAGAAGCTATTGAGCACAGTACATCCATCTAAGGCCATCGTCACCATGGACTGCCTCACACTTGCTTTTCAAAGGAAGAAAGCAGAGGTGCAGTTGGAGCTTTGGAAACTGTGGCCGTGTAAAAAGACGGGGCGGTGGGGGGTGGGGGGTACGTAGAGATTTTTATTATGAAAAAAAAATGAAAACATTTTCTTGTACATATTTGTAAATACTGAAAGAGCAAAGTAAGTAAAAGTGTATTTTGAATATTCTCAATTTTTGAAGTTGAGTTACAAAAACAAATGAACAACAAAAAAGGACATTTAAAAATAATTCAAAACGACTGTTTGAATGGCTTTGTGAATTTTGTTCTCTATGGGTAAAGACTCCAATTCATTGTGATTGTTTTCTAAGTGCCGAAATAAAAGATGTCTCTCCACGTTTTGTTACTAGATGATCATACACGGCTGTAGGAACCCAAAAATTGAGCACTGATAATTATGCACCCTTATAAACCTTCTTCAACCTGCAAACAGTGAGGCCATTTTAATTGCTTCCTTTTCTGATTTTGGTTGTTGATTATATATATTACTTATATATTACTGATATAGATTTATGTGCTTGTATTGAGTTGATATTGATAATGGGTTTACTGAACAAGCAAATGCTAACCATTCAAAATAGTATAGCAGTGACTTGTGCAGAAATGCCATGTCAGACAAGCTAAAACTTTGCAATCATGGCAACAGCACTGAAAAAAGTTTTTTATTTTTTTGTTTTGTTTTGTTTTTTTTTTGTTTAGTTTTAACTGTGTTTTCAGACTATTTTGAGACTATCAATCCGTGAGCACAACCAGCCCAGAGAGAACAATTATATTCCAGAAACATAACAGCGACACTTTAATTTGTCGCACATCAAGGACATTTTACAGCAGTTCATGCTGTCATTTGTAAAACAGCTGTATTATCATTGCGTTTCTGATATTCTGCCAAAACTTTTTTCTTTTCTTCTACAACTGTACAACACCTCACACAGAGTATATAGACAACAAAAAAAACTTGTATATGAAATGATTTTCATAATTTACATGTTGTGATATCTTTTTCCTTTTGAGTTGCAAGGGAATGCTGTATGTGATTGGTGTAAATGAAGCTATGTTGGTATGCCCACAACTGGACAAACATCTCTTGCAGGCAATTCTAATAGTCCAAACACACATATTAATTATTTTTTACTGTACAATTAAACTTTTACATTTCTTTTTACATGCCGTTTTTTAATCGTTTTTCAGGAGGGTCGGACCAATTATGAATTCCAGCCGTGTTATGTTAGTGACCTAAACCAGAACAACCTTATACACTCACTCCATTTACAGCTACCTGTGTGTATTTTCCTGTTGCCATTCCACAGACCCTCTGAAATTTGCCGTTCATCAGCTCACAAAGAAAAGGACATTTGTCAGCGTGGAGCACATAAACCATTTTCCGAGAAGATTTCACCCTGTACATGCTTGTCAGTCATAACTCAAGGTTGTATCCTGTATATTTTGTACAAGTCCAAGTAGTTACTAATGTGAACCAAAGTGATATATTACACAGTGTAACACAACCTGTGGCTTTGAGATGCCGACAGTGGTGGTAAGGATGTGTAATTTGTAGGGTTAAGTGTCTTCACTGCCTTACACTTGTGCCCCTTTGATTTCAGATAAAAACATCCAATATTCCATGAAATATAACAGTATCATAGCATAGTCTGTAACATTACATCTAAGGGAGACTCTTATTTTATTTATGAATATGCTGCTTGGAGTTTCTTAATCTTTAATAAAGAAATATGGTTTACATTGTTTGATTGATGCTTCAGTAATTTCACAGTTGTAATTTGGTGAAATACTGATGTTTGGCGGGTACAAATGAAGATAAAGTACATTATCATCATTATAATCGACAAAATGTTGTACCTTGGTATATTTTCTTTCTTCATATTTTTGTACCATTTTGTGTTCCAGAGCATTGTTTCATATTTTTGGACCTGTTTCTGAGAACATCAGAAATTAAATTAGTTAATGGCTCATCAGATGTAGTAGGATGCATTCATAGTTTGATGAGAAAAAATTCCCTGAAATAGTTGTTGGATGTAGCCAGACGTACTTGTTGCAGTGACATAACAACATAACATACTTCTCAACAGCATATGTTATTCCCATATTCGTTGTGGTGATGTTATAGTAACTATAACCAAATTTAAAATAAATATAAAAATGTATTGCAGAATTGACCTGAAGCCAAGTCATGAGAGACTGTTATTATGCAAATTAACTAAAAGGTGCATTTTATCACTAAAAACCATAAACACACACACACAGTTTACAAACTTTTTTAATGAAGCAATAAGCAATAAGTTGTGATTTATAATGATTTTAAAACAGTTTAGGGGCTTTGTTAAGCACAGAGCGGAACACCAGCTTAACTTTTCTAAAATGACTATAAATCACTGTTTCACAGGGCTTATTGCTTTTATACAATGTAAGAATGATGTAAAGAGATCACAGGTATGTGTTTATAGAGTATTTTACAACAGCTTTGAATGTGGCTTACCAAATCATAATCAAGGACCAGCACTATCCTTTTTTATGAAGAGAAATTTGTCTTGTGCCCGATTCACAAAGAAAAAAAGACATTTGTCACTGAGGGAAGTATCTCTACAAAGATAATACATTTAAAAAAACATCAGTTTAAGTCAAATGTTTGATCAATTTTGTGCATTTCCCAAACAATTCACAATTCATAAGTTATGACACCTCTCAGAATATATTTTACTATTAACAGATCTGGAATGGAAGGTAAAGTTGCTGCTTTTGCTGTAAACTTTCTATTGCTAATACACACTGTAGTGAACATGCATGACCTGCAGCTGCACTAATAGATATACATCATAGTCCTTGTAAGCAGATGTAGACAGGTGGTGCAGGGGAGGAGAAAGACATCAATGAGAGAACTCTGATGCAGTGAGATGCTTGCTTATGTGTAGCAGACTATTTAAATGTGAGAGTAGATGGATCAAGCAATCATTGTCTGCAAATTACAAGCCGAGGTCTCATCAGTTTGTGCTATGTATGTGAAACTTTTATTATTGTTGTTTATTATTGTAAATAATCTGATAATCATAAATTATCATGAATTAGGTGTACATTTCAAACATCTTTATTGTTTATCTTGTTAATTGAGTGAAATCATGTAATCTAAATTTATATTATATTGCAATAATGTCATTCATTGATTAAAAATGAAGGCATGTATCACTGCTAAATACAGGTGGAAATGGGATCTAAATTGGATTACTGAAACCGAATATGGAAATGCATGTGACAACATTGCAACATTGTAAATGTTATCCTTCCTTTAAAGGGGTCATATGATGTGATTTAAAGTTTTCCTTTCTCTTTGGAGTGTTACAAGCTGATTGTGCATAGATAAGATCCCTGAAGTTGCAAAGACTAGTCTCAAAACCAAAGAGATATTCTTTATCAAAGTTAAGACTCTGCCACGCCCCCCTAAAATGGCTCGTTCTAACACGCCCCCACATATCTAGGTCACTATGTGGGAATATTTGCATAATGCGCCCAAATGTTCACGCAAAGGCGTGGTTTCAGATAAGGGGCGTTAGTGCTTGCGGTGTTCGGCCAATCACAATGCACTGGGTCAGCTGGCCAATCAGAGCAGACTGCGCTTGTCGGAAGGAGGGACTTTGTAGAAAACGAAGCGTTTGAGAGAGGCGGGGCATAGAGGACCTACAATAATGTACAGTATTTGAAAAATTATGTGTTTTTTGAACATTAAAGCATGTCAACATATTCTGTTGCACAAAATAATGATCTTTAAAAAAAAGCATCATATGACCCCTTTAATATGTTCCTGTCAGCAATAGAGAGGAGTAGTAATACACTCCAGTAGTGATTTTCTCTCAAAAAAGAAGCTACACTAATGAATCAAAATTGTAAGGACAATGCTTGGAACAAAAACCTAGTACATGCAATGAACGGAGACTCAGAGTGTGGTTGGATCTGTTGCTGCCTCCTAGTACCTCTCAGTTGGAGTTTCAGAAAAAGGAGTGTTTACTGAAAGGGTACTGCAATAAGGAGATTACATGTTGGAGCTTTTCCAGTCCAGTGCTGTGATCGACAGCTGACATTAGAGGTGACACACCTTTCCCAGTTTCTCCAAGTTAACTGCAGTGGTGGAGGTAACGAATTACAACTACGTTACTGTAATTAAGTAGTTTTTTTGGGTACTTGTACTTTTTTGAGTATATTTTTAAAGCTGTACTTTTACTTGTACTTAAATACAAATTAAGCAAAATAATCGTTACTTTTAAATCATAGTTCGTTACTGAGTACGCCCACAATTTGAATTCATATTCAAACCTTATTTGACGGCACTTCAGTTGCCAATAAAGATATCCAACCGTAAACGGACCAATAACAGCCCTGCTTTCTGAACCGGGAAAAGCCTCTGCTTTTCCAAGCTGCATCTCTCTCTCCTCTCCGACAGCGAGTTTGACACGCATCCGCCTCATGTAAATTACAGAGTCTGAATATCCGCGCGGGATTGCAGGTATTTCGCATAATTTTAATAATTCCCGCGCAAATGTGGCGAGCGCTTTATTGTAACATGAGAACACAGTCATGTAATCACAGAAAACTGGACGCGAGCTCTCAATTAGGCCTAACTTATCACTACATTGTACAGACATTACAGGTCAAAGCCATCTGATGTTCCATTTATCTAAATAAATAGGCCTAACATACTGTAAATCACTGCTTATAAAAATTCAGTGTTGTCATATTTCGGATACTTCAACAGAATTGAGGTCATTTGTTTTATAATTTTATTACTGAATGTGTAATTGTCTATTTTTTTGTAAATTCAATTCCGTTTTAAATCAAAATTTAAATCAAGCTTCCTTGAGCTGTAAGCTTTTGCAACAAAGTTACCCTATTTTAAAGACACAAATACACAGAATTAGCAAATGTGTAAGATTGAGATTTTTGTCATGTTAATTGAACAATATTTATATGTATGTAAATAAAAGCCTATATTATCACTACATTGTACAGACATTACAGGTCAAAGCCATCTGATGTTCCATTTATCTAAATAAATAGGCCTAACATACTGTAAATCACTGCTTATAAAAATTCAGTGTTGTCATATTTCGGATACTTCAACAGAATTGAGGTCATTTGTTTTATAATTTTATTACTGAATGTGTAATTGTCTATTTTTTTGTAAATTCAATTCCGTTTTAAATCAAAATTTAAATCAAGCTTCCTTGAGCTGTAAGCTTTTGCAACAAAGTTACCCTATTTTAAAGACACAAATACACAGAATTAGCAAATGTGTAAGATTGAGATTTTTGTCATGTTAATTGAACAATATTTATATGTATGTAAATAAAAGCCTATATTAAAATCTGTTCATCATATAAAGCGAATGTGTCTTTTTAGAAGACTTGGATTAAACCAATTTCAAAGCTTGAAATAATAAGATTGAAATAATGATTGCCTTGAAAAAATGGATGTGCAAAAAATTTTTTAAATATTAAAATATCTATATGGCAGTATGTGTTAGTTTTGCCAATGGTATTGAAAATTAATTGTCAAGAAATCAAAAATGACCCTACTTACTATTTAGTGCACATAGTCTTGTGGTGAACAATTGAACCATGCAAGTCAATACAATGGAAAAAAATTGTCTGCCGTCGTAATCTTTAATCAAAAACTGAATATTGGCTTCCACTCTGGAATGGCGTTCTGGCTCTGATGACGTTAGTTTGATGGCTTGGGGAGAATCCTCTTGTTAAGTCATGACGTACGGACTGCTGTTTCCGGGGCATGCCTCTACTTATTTCACTTGAGAATACTATCTCAACAGCCATTTATAAGCACTATTTAATTAATATTACATATTTAAGCTAAGCATTTAAAAATGTGCTGTGCACACTACAGTCTCCGTGCTCACAGTGTCTCAGACACTAATATTTTAGCTGAATCACTGTCAGACTATCTGGGATTTCAGTATGGAGATAAAGGTTAGGGTTATACTTTTTCAGAATTGCATGACATCGTGGGTGTATATTAGCACAGTTTCTTGTTTTCTTGGGGCGTCTGGCAGAGCGTTAGGACCCAGAAGCAGTGAATCGTGATGTCAGATGTAACAAGCAGATATTCTTAATCCTCTGGGGTCCGAGGGTGTTTTGGGGCCCTAGAAAAGTTTTGACATGCCCTGACATTTGTGCTTTTTTCAGTCACTTACAAACATTTTAATGTCTAAAGTTTAATAACACTGTAATCAGCACAAACTGGGCTACAATAATATGTGAGCAGCATGTACGTACGTGACTGTGTTTTTGAGAAAACAACGTTTTCTTAGTGAAAAACTACAATTTTAACCACTCCAATCCAGCCGTGAATCTGCTTTGAGCAAGAGGTGGAGAGGAGGTGCACCACAATAAAACCCCGTCCTTTATTCAATATTCCGTTTCACTCGGAAATACAACACAACACTGAAGTCAGTTGCAACTTCCGGTTCACAGGTACTTTGATATTGATATTTTTCAAGGTATTGAAGTTAGAAATTCTTGAATCATGACCACTAATTCACATACTTTGTCAATAAGATAAAAGTGGGTTTTGTTCAAAGTAGCTATTATCCACATATATCTGATATGAATGAATATTTTTTGGTAATTCATTAAATATCGCCAGCTAAAAAGTAACTAGTAACTAGTACTCTGAGTAGTTTTTGAGAGGAGTACTTTGTACTTTACTTAAGTTTTGGCACCAGTACTTTTACTTGTAATTGAGTATTATTTCAGCAATGTAAAAGTACTTGTACTTAAGTACAAATTTTCAGTACTCTTTCCACCACTGGTTAACTGTAAGTGATGGTTTATAGGTACAGTTTAAAATATTAGTAATTTTCTTAGACACACCACTGTTTTGCTTTAGAAGACATTGATTCACCAACTGGGGTTGCATTAATTTATTTAAATTTGTTTGTGTTCATTTGAAGAAAGAAAATCATATACAGTACATTTTGGATGGCATAAGGGTGAGTAAAGCCATAAGCCATCATAATTTTGCCTTTCACCAAAAAGGGCTTAGAATCTGAGCTTAGAAAGAGAAAACTTGTTTGGCCACAAAGCCTTCTGACATATGGCCCAGTTGTGCCTCTGGCTTTTGTTGTGTTTACTTTTATCTTGTTTTCTCTTTGCTGTGTCATGTTCGTTTCTTGTTTATTTAGCCTCTGTGCTGCTAGTGTTCTTTGTCAGGTCCTGTCCCACCTTGACAGTAACGTTGATGTGCTCGGTTCCTGTTTCTTTTTTTTCCTTCTCATAGATTGTTTATAGTGTCTTTATACTAAAGTGTTTAGTGCTTCATTAAAATATTGCATCTGAATCCTGCTCTCCTGTTTCTTAGTTCACCTGTTGTTATACCAACCATGCAGGGAAACTCCAATCTTCTCCCATGTGAGCCATAAAATCATCTGTTTTCAAGTAACCCTGAACACCTTGATTAGCTGGTTCAGGTTTGTTTGATTTAGGGTTTGAGCTGAACTCTGCAGGACAGTAGCTCTCCAGGAGGATGGCTGAGATCAAAGCAGGGGTTCTCAACTTTGGAAGTTGAAGTCAACTTTCCTGCAGAGTTCAGCTCCAACCCTGATCAAACACATGTGAACAAACCAATCAAGGTCTTCAGGATTACTAGAAAGTTACACGCAGGTGATCAAGGCTGGAGAAAAACTATGGAGGAAAGTGGACCTTGAGGGCCAAAGTTGAGAACCTCAGAACCCGAGATTCACCCTCTTATGGAATGAGACATTTTGAACTCGCTCATAGACATAAGACTGAGACTGAGAATGGCGCAGATGTCATCTTTACACAAAAAATTGCATATTATGTTTGATTATTATGCTTCAGTCTTTCCATTCATTATTCATTCCATTAAGATTTACCATTGAATTGTTTATCATATTTGTATATGATGTTTGGTATGTGTGTGATTGTTAATTCGTATTGTGCGGTATTGTCAGTGGTCAGGCCCACCAATACGTCATCACTCATCAGCAATTTTACAATGTGGTTGGAGCTGAAAGTGGCCATACAGTCATGAGTGTAACGTGAGCACAGGAGGTGGCTCTTAAGGGATTAAGGAGAAGTGTCCAGATAAAGTCACAGCATTGATTGTGTCACACCATTTGCTGTTGACAATAAGACACATGCCCTTGATTTACTGGCTTCTGATGTTCTATCCCTAGGGTGTACTGAGAAACAATTTGCCGTCTAAACTGCTTGATAGTACTGACAGGGTCAGCCATGTTTCAGTCAGAGAGAGCATATTGCAGTCCCTAAAGTATTGTTGGGATTTAATTCTAGCCTATCATCCTGCTTAAGTTAGAATAATGTTGTGGTCTATTTCATGAATCCAGTAAGTTTGAGTTTAGTTTGAGCAAACATGGTAACTTGGCTAATCTGCTCCACTTTATTTTAGTTGACCTTAACTGTGTCCTTACATTTAAATTTTAATTTTAATCATACATAAATTAATCATGTTTTTTAATACCTGCATGTAATTACATCTGTAATTCATTTCTGTAATTACATTTATAGTTACACTGTTGAACCATCCTTTACACCTTAACCCACCCTTAAACCTACCCATACCACCAAACCTGTCCCTAACCTTACACGTATCCCACCTCAATAGCAGCAAAAGTTTTGCAATATAATATGAACACAATAAGTATATTGTACTTATTTTTTGATGTAATTACATAGTTAAAGCCACCTGATATAAAGTGGGACCCAGGTTTTTTTCTGGGTAAGAGATCACAGCCAAAACCTGTATTAATCATCTACGAGCAAAGTGACACAACTGGCACAATAAAATTATATCCCCCTGTATCTCTTGCTCCAAATTAAAGCAGTACACAGTGAAAAATGTTGCTGCTATTATTATTCATATTTTATTTTATATTAATTAGATATATTATATCCTTAATGCATTCAATATAAGCAATTATATTTTGGCAATTAATATTCAACTTTTAATTTAAATTAATATAAGTGCACCAAAACAGTAATTTTCATTCAGAAATTGCTAGTAAACTGGGGGATCACGTGACACTTTCATGAGCCCAGACACACATTAGCCATGCTCCGCATATGTAGCCCTTCATTTACTGTTGTTCGACTCCTTTTCTTACATTTGGGGTAGTTTTTTGTTTTTTTTTGTAGTTGGTTTGTAGATACACAGTCGGAAACTTGCTTATCTTTCACCATCATCCTCGCCAATTAAGAAGAAAACTAAATCAGTAGCGGCAGGCCAAGCGGACATGGAGGACAACATGGTGATCACTATAAAGCGATTTCACCTCTCACATGACTACAATTCAGAATATGTGCTCTAAAGTTGACTTTTTAACCGTGGAACAGAAAGAGCAGAACAGAGTGGTCAACAAACACACTAGGCGTCTGGATACCCTCGAGCAACAAGTGACTGATCTACAATACCGCAGCAGACGCTGTAATCTCCGGCTGCTAGGACTACCTGAAGGGGCCGAGAAAGATGACCCAATTGGCTTTCTGAAATGGTCACTACCAACCTGGATCCCATCACTTGCGATTTTCAATGTGCATGATGTAATTATTTATATTTGCTTCCTCAGAGAATATAAATACTTTTTTTAACCCCACTTTATTACTCGTGTGAACTCAAAGTTATTCTGTACTCTTATAATAGGGCTAATGGCGGTGTTCTAGACTAGAGTATTGTACAGACTGTCATGTTACTTTCACTGACGAAGACAGGGGAGGGTGGCAGCCTGGGGTTTGTGTCCACCCCAGTCTGTAAAAGTTCTATGGGATGGGCTTCCTTTGTGTTAAAGGGTTTTTCGGTGAGGGAGGAATGGGTTAAAGGTAGACTAGAGATAATTCATTTTCAGTGGTATTACTTTGTCTCATTTGTTCAATTCACTTATTTGTTTGATAGTTATGACTGAAATGAATATACTAAGTTGTAATGTCATTGGTTTAGTTTTTTTAGAATTATTGCGATGAAGAAAGGTTGACATTGCTTTAATCCAGGAATCTCATTTGTGGAAGGATGATGTTCATAGATGCAATAATAAATATTACAAGGTGGTCTCTTTCGCTGCGACTTACAATAAAACTAAAGGTATATTGATAATTGTTGGAAGGAATTTAAATTTTTCCGTTTTAGACAGAAATGGTGATAATGCTGGCAGAATAGCTTGTATAAAGACTATGGTTGGGAATAGAAAGATAGCATTTCTCTCAGTTTACGCACCATGTAGTCCGGACCCAACTTTTTTCTGAATTATCTACGAATCTCACTGATCTAACAAACTTTGAGATAGTAATGGGAACAGATATGAATGATGTAATGTCCAATTACCTTGATAGATCTGGTGACAATTTTTCTTATTCCCAGACTGTTTCTACTGAGCAACTTAACCAATGCATAGCCTCTTTTTCATTAGTAGATGCATGGCGATTTTACAACCCTTCCCAAAAATCATACACATTTTTCTCAGCTATACACAAATCATATTCACGGATTGACTAAATGTTTTGCCTCTTCTTCCTTGACCTCAATGCTGCTTGAAGTCAACATCTTTCCCCTTTCTCTTTCAGACCATGGCAGTCATTTTTTGAAGCTTTCAATTACCCAGCGACCTTCGTGAGCCTCCAGATGGTGCTTTAATACTAATTTATTAAAATATTATTTTTTAAAATAGAAGTAAATTATGAGAATTTATTGACATCAGTAAAGGCTCTGTAGATGACCCCGGATATTGTGGGAGGTGACAAAGGGCTTCATAAGAAATTTTTCAATTCCATATGCTTCCTTTCGGCAGAAAATTCACCGTAAGAAAATCTCTGACCTGGAATCCAATTTCTGATCATTAGAACAGGCAAACCAACATACTTTTTCTAATGGTACGGCAGCTTAAATTGAAACTGTTAGGAAAGAAATATGTAGTTTAGTCATGAAACTCTAGATGGCACAGGCTGATGGGTTGTTAACGTAACTGATGATATTCGAGAGTTAAACGACTTGGCACAAGCTGATTGGTTCATGCTGAAAATACAGTCAATGAGCTTACTGCCTTGCACTGATATGGCTGGCTAGCATTCACTAGAGATTCCTGCAGTGCGCTTTCAGAGTTTCTCTGAAACCCTCCACCTTCCTCAGCTCCACCTGTATAGATCTGCTACAGGTTATTTTATATGCTATTTGTGCAGCAGCAGTATGTCTTAAATACTCACAGCACCGTTTCGCCGTATGCATTGGCAGTAGCAAGTTCCTGTACTTGCTCCCAACAGCAGCAATAATCTACAACTACAGCAATAACCAACAGCAGCAATTCAGCAGCAGCATAGCAGATCTATTCCGCCAAGACCAAATAAATTAACATTGTCATATCCATCACCATGCTAAAATCTTCAGAGAGTTGTAATGATTAAACTTAATTTATGATATAGATACAGAGCCGAATTTCTTTTTCAAAGATCCAGACAAAATTATTATTTTCAAGGTAGCAGACCTAGCCATTTATTGGCTCTAAGACTACGTAATAGTGAAAAATGTGCTAATATAACAGTGGTGAAATCTCAAACCGGTGATGTTCTGACTGACCAGAAGAGTATAAACGACACATTTCATTCCTTCTATTGTGAACTATATAGCTCCAGCTCTAAATGTGAACCCACATCTTATTCTTCTTTTTTATCTAATCTTAATCTGTTTAGGGTTTTTAGCTAGACCTTTATCACTTATTGAATTAGAATCATCGGTCAAAGTTATGAGCAAGGGGAAATCCCCAGGCCTAGATGGCATACCAGTTGAGTTCTACTTGACCTTCTGGTCCGATTTGGGGCCACTTATGTTAGATATGAGGCAATATTCAATTGATCAAGTATCCTTTCCACAAAATATGAACATGGCCATTATATCTCTTCTATTAAAAAAAGATAAAGACTCTACATTATGTTCTAGTTACCGCCCACTCTCTCTAATTGGTACAGATGTTAAAATTTATGCTAAAGTTTTAGGCTGCTGCCTAGAAGGCTTTATGACCAAACTTGTTAATCATGATCAAACAGGGTTTATTAAATTTTGCTCTGCTTCAAATAATCTGCGAAGACTACTTCACATAATTTCCTCATCTGAACAATTTATTTCTCCCTCTGCAATACTATCCTTAGATGCAATGAAAGCATTCGACCATTTGGAGTGGAACTATTTGTGGGCAGTGCTACATCACCTAGGTTTTAGCTCTTACTTTATAAATATGATTAAAATCCTCTATTCTAATCCCCCAGCTACCATTCTTACTGGCCAGATAAATTCACAATAATTTCCAGTTGGAAGAGGCACCCACCAGGGTTGTCCTCTTTCACCTTTACTGTTTGCTTTATCTCTAGAATCTCTTGCTCAAGCTGTACGTCAGTCAGAACTTATACTTCCTATATCGGTTAGGAACAATTCACATCACATATCTTTATTTGCAGATGACATATTGTTTTTTTTTTGACAATCCAGTTCTATCAGTCCCCCACATTTTAAAGGGGTCATAGGATGCTACATGCACTTTTACAAGTTGTTTGAACTGAAATGTGTGTTGGCAGTGTGTGTACACAACCACCCTATAATGATAAAAATCCACCCAGTGTTTTTTTTTTTTAAATCTGGTTAAATGTATTCTCCTTTCTCAAATTGAGCCGATCTCAGATGCCTGTCTGTGTGATGTCACACAGACAGGCCCCTCCCACGATAGTTTGATTGACAGTAGCGTTTCAGCACAGACTGGACTGGTGTCTTACCTTAGACCCACCCTTAGTGAGCTGTCATCAGTCCGCCATTGTTTCACCACCGGAGCAGATGTAGACAAGAATGACTCCTAAGCGATTGAGGTGTTCTGTTGTTGGATGTAATAATGAACATAGCAGTCGTCATTTACTCCCGACATCTGAGCCGCTGAACTGGCAGTGGATTACATTGTTTCTGAAGGGAATGCGCCCCCGATCTACATAAATGCGTCTATGTTCGCACAAATCATTTATGATCCAGCCTCATCTACAGAAGAAGTGAGTATAATGTTTTGTAATGAATCTTTGCAAATCGCCTTTCTTAATAATGTGCTAATTAACAAGTTTCACGATGAATGCGGCTAAAGTAAACAGTCTCTCTCAGAGCAGCTCAGAAGAGAGGGGCGGGGTCCCGAGGGGCATAGCTCATTAACATTTAAAGGAAAATGCTACAAAAACGGCTTTTTTTGTTTTTGACAGGGTAAAAAAAGTGTTTTTTACACTAACATTGAGAAATTTTAACCAAACTATGTTACAGACTTTTCATTAAGACCCTAAAGAATCATATCAACTTGTGGAAAATGGGCATCCTATGACCCCTTTAAATTTATTTAATCAGTTTAGTAACCTATCAGGGTATAAAATTAATTGGACAAAGTCATATCTGCTCCCTCTCAATTTTTGTGTTGGGTCTGCGACATTTTCTGGTTTTATTCTGGTGGTGCTTTCATTCAAATACTTATCTATCCGTCCCTGCAGTATATTGTCTCAAAAAATTTTAATAACAACTTGGCTAGAGTCACCTCAGATCTTGCAAATTGGACGCATCTTCCTACTTCTTTCCATGCAAGAATATCTGTTGTTA
Source organism: Sinocyclocheilus grahami (assembly GCF_001515645.1). Classification (NCBI taxonomy): domain Eukaryota; kingdom Metazoa; phylum Chordata; class Actinopteri; order Cypriniformes; family Cyprinidae; genus Sinocyclocheilus; species Sinocyclocheilus grahami. The sequence continues at coordinate 889,227 of NW_015505614.1, read as the reverse complement.
AAATGAACATCCTTCCTCATGTTAATTTTTATTCCTCTATGATTTCTTTACCCCCACCTGCTGAAAGTTTAAGTGAAGTGATGTGTGGCCAAGTATGGTATACCATACCCGGAATTTGTCCTCTCACACAGCAGTGAACACACACCCAGAGCAGTGGGCAGCCAATGATGCAGCGCCCGAGGAGCAGTTAGGGGTTCGGTGCCTTGCTCAAGGGTCTCACCTCAGTCATGGTATTGAAGGTGGAGAGAGCGCTGGTTATTCACTCCCCCACCTAAAATTCCTGCCGGACCTGAGACTCGAACCCACGACCTTCAGGTTACAAGTCCGACTTGGAATGGTAAACGCCCCCAAATTAGATTATCTAATTTACAGCATTGCAGATCAGATGGGGGCTGGTCCTTTCCAAATTTTAAATTATATGCTGACTCCTTTACTCTTTGTGCATTGTCAGCCTGGTTTAAACCAAATGTGTCAACCTCATGATGGGCTATTGAAGAATCTCTTGTCTCTCCTCACAGTATAAAGCATTTGGTTTTTGCTGGTGTCTAACTTAGACAATGTAAACTTCGTAACACATTTTATTTCTACTTGGAGAACGGTGACCAGAAAGATAGAGCCAAATTTAAAGTCGTTTCGTCATTCACCTTTGTTCCATAATACATTTTTTTTACCAGGTAAGAACCCATTTTATTGTCTACAATGGATTAAATGTAAAGTAAATTCCTTTGGTGACATTTATGATGACAAAGGCCTGAAATCATTTCAAGATATTAAGGCTCTTTTTACTTGACCAGGAACCTCCTTTTTCATTTATCTTCGCATTAGGTCAGCGCTTCGCGCATATGGAGTTCCCTGGGATGCACAATTGCCTGTACATCCCTTGCGAAAAGTAACTCTACCCACTAATAATTCTGTTTTTTTTTGCTTCAGTTATTTATTCTTTTCTATTCAAAAACTCATACAAACCATTATCCATAACAACTATCTGTTCTAAGCAGAGGCTGACAGTAGTGAAGTATTTTTACTTTGCTGTAAAAGTACTTTTCAGGTGTCTGTACTTGATCAGAGTGTTTTTATTTAGAAAACTTTACTTCACAACATTCCAAAGCATAATATTGTACTTTTTACTGCACTATGTTTCATATTAAATATCATTTAATACTTAATTACATTAGAAGTCTATTTCTTACTTTTACTCAAGTAAAAGTAATTCAAAGATTTACTTGAGTACAAGAAAGTACTACATTTTTAATGTTCTTAGGTATGACATTATGCTTTGGAATGAAGTGAAGTAAAGTTTTCCAAAGAAAAACACTCTGATTAAGTACAGATACTTTTTAAATTTACTTGAGTAAAGTAAAAATACTTCACTACTGTCTGCCTCTGGTTCTAAGGATATCAGTGGTGACATACAAACTTTATTTTCTGATCAAATTTGGGAGACAATTACATCATCCTCAAAAAACCCAAATCATCAGATGATTCATTGGAAATTACTAAATAGACTCTATCTGTCCCCTTTAAAACGCTTCTATATGCATGTGTCACCTTCCCCAAATTGCAATTTATGTCCGCAGAGGGCACTCAGAACATATTTAATTTTTTTGTGGGAATGGTCTGCACTTTCTCCTTTCTGGTCTCAGCTTGCTCATGTCATATCATTCCTGTTAGAAAAGGATGTGGTTTTGACTCCAGATCTTTTTTCTTAAAGGGGTCATATGATGTTGCTAAAAAGAACATTATTTTGTGTGTTTGGTGTAATGCAATGTGTTTATGAGGTTTAAGGTTCAAAATCACATATATTTTCCACATACTGTACATTATTGTTGCTTCTCTATGCCCCGCCTTTCTGAAACGTCGAAATTTTTCGATGCGTCGATTTTTACAAAGCTCACCATTCTGAAAAGTGAGGTGTACGCTGATTGGCCAGCTATCCAGTGCATTGTGATTGGCTGAATAGCTCAAGCGTGTGACGGTGGCGGAGCAGGTGATGGAGGAGCCCGAGGCGGAAATGAAGAGCTGATGAGCCATGGCGACGGGGAGGATCCGGGGGGCCAAGGCGGAGCAGATGGCTCAGACGACCAAGGCGGAGGCGGGGATCCGGAAGGCCGCAGTGGAGCTGTAGCAACAGAGGACCAAGGAGGAGCCGAAGGGAAGGAGGAGCCTGACAGAGCCGGAGGGATAGAGGGATGAGGCGCAGACCCGAGGTGACGGATGGACAACGACAGACCAAGGCGGAGCCGGAGGGACGAGGGAGCCCAGTGCAACCAGTGGACTGACGGGTCATGGCGGAGAGGAGGGAGCTAGGATCCATGGTGGAGCTGCTGGGTCGACGAGCCGAGATGGAGTCTGGGACTCAGAGGCTGGAAGCGGAGGACAGGGATTCTCCAGCCACGCCGACATTGGAGACTGGCAGACCCGCCGTGCTCGCACCGAACAGATCTCTGGGCTAAACGTAGGAACGGAAACCCTCTCTGGGCCATATTCAGGAACAGGAACCCTCGTACGTGGGAACCGCAGCCCTCACTGGGCTGGACGTGGAAACAGGAGCCCTCCTTGGGCTAAACTCGGGATCTGTGGCCCTCGCTGGGCCATACGTGGGAACCGCAGCCCTCTCTGGGCTGGACGTGGAAACAGGGGCCCTCTTTCGGCTTGACTCAGGATCTGAGGCCCTCCCTGGGCCGGATTCGGGAACCGCAGCCCTCGCTAGAGGCATCTCTCAACTCTGGTCAAGCGCTGTAGTCATCTTTCGACTCTGGTCAGGGGCTAGAGCCAACAGTCTTTTCCTCCTCATTCTCCTCTTTTGGGCTGAGGTTAAGGAGATTGCTGCTGTTATCATAGGGCTTGGGAGTGAATCGGCCGGCGTGCTTGACTCGGGAACAGAGTGTCTCACTGGGCTGGACAGGGTAACAGGACTGACGTAGGACTCCTACGAAGGAGGGAGGAGAGGGGGCAGGTCAGCATATAAGTCTGATTCGGGATCCCCTTCAGCATTCCTCAGTCCCAGTTCCATGCAGCAATGGCTCGTCGGTTGCGGTGGTCCCGGGCTCTCCGTCAACAGTGGGCTCGGGCTTGAGCTCTGCACTGCGGGGTGATGGTGGGCTGGGCTCTGGGTCCGGAGTGGAACTGGCGAGACTACCTCGGGACAGACAGTGAACGGCAATCCGTTTCTCGCCAGAATCCACTCCGCGAAGGTGGTAAAAATCCGCACAAGGGCCATCTTTGGACGACTGCGCTCTGCATACGGGGTTCAGGCTGGCGTCATAGAACGTGCAGAGTCCGGGTAGCTGGTTAGATGGGAGATTTCCAGAAACAGTCTGGTATGGCCCTCGAGCGATCTCTCCCCCTGCTACAAACATAGATTGCACAGACTAGGGCTTAAATACATGGGGAAACGAGGCCAATTAACACGACATACCTGAACTAAATGAACACAATCAAACAAGGGAGAAACTGGGTCACGGGGCGCACATGGGGAAAAAAACACACACAAACAGTCCAGAGGCGTGAAAGAATTAAACGTGACATTTTGAGGTAAAAAGTCTGAAATACTGTTTTCTAAATGTGAGTACTTTATATGTGTGCCTAATGGTCGTATCTCATGATCACCAAAGTAGTGTATTTTCCTTTATAGGTAAATATATAAAAATACAAAACTAGTGTTAAACAACAGGAACTGGAATTTCTTTTTTTAATACCTCAAAAAATGTTGTTTATAAGCTTGATTTAATATGGAAGATAATCCCCTAGTCTGCTCATTATCAGCACTACAGACGAGCCTGGGGGCCATCATGTTTAACATTACTCAGCCTGTCTCCTTAGAGCAGCATGTGAGACTACACCCGCAGTCACACCAAGGGAAAATATTAATTTATATTGCAGCTGAGTAAGAAGTGAATTGTGAAAGTCCATTAATGCTGCATATTTATTAATAAGTTTCAAAGTTTTTTTGTTTTTCTTCTTTTTCTTTTTCTTGCATGCTTGTATGGCTTATGTGTGGAAAAGATAATAACTTTTCTTGAGGTTTAGCTTGAGGACTTTTTCACTTTTCATTCTGACCAAAAAAAGTCACAGTTGAGTTTAAATAAATTGAGAGAATAATTTTACTTGAAGACCAAGTGTAATCCATTTCCCACAATTCCGATGTCAGCAGTCAGCAACACTACAGACAATTTGTGAAGTAACTTTTATGCAAAATCAATTTAAGATGTCGTATTTACAGATATCTAATATTCTGATAGCTTGGACAATTCTAGAAATGTCCCTAAATTTGGCATATTTTCAACTATGCAACAGTAAAAACCGTTAAGACATAGCATTCATTATTATCATCATAACTAGCTCGTAAGCAGGTGTCATAAGTTCATGAGTTGAGGTGCTTCTTCTTGTGACATCCATAGAAGTTGACATATCCATAACAATATCCATAATTTCTGGAGAGAAAAGATAGTTAGAGAGAAGAAGGTTGGGTGGCATCCAACCTAAAAAGCATCAAGCATTAGGATTTAAAATTAAAAAATTTAAGGGTTTAAAGTATTTAAGAGCATTAACTTAAATCCTCTAAACTTTTCTAAAATAGTCCACACAACCACTGGTTTGCATGATAACGTCCTTTATTTTCCTTTATTTATCATTTACAGCATTGTTTATATAGTTTTTAATAGGCTATACATATTTAAACTTGTTTAACAAACATTAGAAGAAAAATTCTATATTAAACAGAAGTAATTCACATGTAATCGACCAGTCTCTGTTATTCTGTTTCCAACGTAACGACGCTGGTTCTCGTGCTCGAGCTGGAGTCGTGTTCCACGGGGAACTGCTAACAGACTGCCGTCCTGCGTTTCACTCTAGCTGAAACATGCGGTGACTTCATATCCTGCCAATAAACAAACAATAAACAGCTCTGAGGACATGTTTTAACGTCCAAAGTATTATATTATTTTTCTTTATGAATTAAATCGTTTATTTTATGCAAAGCATCAGGCTTTTCCATCACGCGAAAAAGGCCGCAACACTCGTTAAAGGTGATTCACACTGCACGCCTGTATGTTGCTCTGCATAAAATTGAATGATAACAATTTTATAGATAAAATAAAATGTACACAAACCTGTATTTTACTGAAGAATGCATCAATTCGATGCCGCTTAGAACTGCTCTCTCGTGAAGCGAAGATGCAAAATATACGCAATAAATAACTCAACCTCTGGGTTACGTCTGACACAGGATCTGAGTGACACAAAAACTACCCAAACACTGGGTTGTTACATTTGACCCAGGAGCTGGGTAACACAAAAACTACCCAAACACTGAAAATATAACCCAAAAGGCTTAACCCAGTATTTGGGTTAAAAAAATAACCTAGGATTTTTTAGAGTGTAGCAAAGGCTCTCCGTCTATTAAATACAGATTCAAGGGTAACATTTTACAGTGAGGTCCGAAGGTCCCAGTAAGGTAGGTAACATTATTCAAGTTCAATTATGACACTATTCAAATAACATTATGCAAGTAACCCTGAGCCAAACCCTTCAGCATTCCTCAGTCCCAGTTCCATGCAGCAATGGCTCGTCGGTTGCGGTGGTCCCGGGCTCTCCGTCAACAGTGGGCTCGGGCTTGAGCTCTGCACTGCGGGGTGATGGTGGGCTGGGCTCTGGGTCCGGAGTGGAACTGGCGAGACTACCTCGGGACAGACAGTGAACGGCAATCCGTTTCTCGCCAGAATCCACTCCGCGAAGGTGGTAAAAATCCGCACAAGGGCCATCTTTGGACGACTGCGCTCTGCATACGGGGTTCAGGCTGGCGTCATAGAACGTGCAGAGTCCGGGTAGCTGGTTAGATGGGAGATTTCCAGAAACAGTCTGGTATGGCCCTCGAGCGATCTCTCCCCCTGCTACAAACATAGATTGCACAGACTAGGGCTTAAATACATGGGGAAACGAGGCCAATTAACACGACATACCTGAACTAAATGAACACAATCAAACAAGGGAGAAACTGGGTCACGGGGCGCACATGGGGAAAAAAACACACACAAACAGTCCAGAGGCGTGAAAGAATTAAACGTGACATTTTGAGGTAAAAAGTCTGAAATACTGTTTTCTAAATGTGAGTACTTTATATGTGTGCCTAATGGTCGTATCTCATGATCACCAAAGTAGTGTATTTTCCTTTATAGGTAAATATATAAAAATACAAAACTAGTGTTAAACAACAGGAACTGGAATTTCTTTTTTTAATACCTCAAAAAATGTTGTTTATAAGCTTGATTTAATATGGAAGATAATCCCCTAGTCTGCTCATTATCAGCACTACAGACGAGCCTGGGGGCCATCATGTTTAACATTACTCAGCCTGTCTCCTTAGAGCAGCATGTGAGACTACACCCGCAGTCACACCAAGGGAAAATATTAATTTATATTGCAGCTGAGTAAGAAGTGAATTGTGAAAGTCCATTAATGCTGCATATTTATTAATAAGTTTCAAAGTTTTTTTGTTTTTCTTCTTTTTCTTTTTCTTGCATGCTTGTATGGCTTATGTGTGGAAAAGATAATAACTTTTCTTGAGGTTTAGCTTGAGGACTTTTTCACTTTTCATTCTGACCAAAAAAAGTCACAGTTGAGTTTAAATAAATTGAGAGAATAATTTTACTTGAAGACCAAGTGTAATCCATTTCCCACAATTCCGATGTCAGCAGTCAGCAACACTACAGACAATTTGTGAAGTAACTTTTATGCAAAATCAATTTAAGATGTCGTATTTACAGATATCTAATATTCTGATAGCTTGGACAATTCTAGATAAATTTGGAAATTTGGCATATTTTCAACTATGCAACAGTAAAAACCGTTAAGACATAGCATTCATTATTATCATCATAGTAAGCAGGTAAGCAGGTGTCATAAGTTCATGAGTTGAGGTGCTTCTTCTTGTGACATCCATAGAAGTTGACATATCCATAACAATATCCATAATTTCTGGAGAGAAAAGATAGTTAGAGAGAAGAAGGTTGGGTGGCATCCAACCTAAAAAGCATCAAGCATTAGGATTTAAAATTAAAAAATTTAAGGGTTTAAAGTATTTAAGAGCATTAACTTAAATCCTCTAAACTTTTCTAAAATAGTCCACACAACCACTGGTTTGCATGATAACGTCCTTTATTTTCCTTTATTTATCATTTACAGCATTGTTTATATAGTTTTTAATAGGCTATACATATTTAAACTTGTTTAACAAACATTAGAAGAAAAATTCTATATTAAACAGAAGTAATTCACATGTAATCGACCAGTCTCTGTTATTCTGTTTCCAACGTAACGACGCTGGTTCTCGTGCTCGAGCTGGAGTCGTGTTCCACGGGGAACTGCTAACAGACTGCCGTCCTGCGTTTCACTCTAGCTGAAACATGCGGTGACTTCATATCCTGCCAATAAACAAACAATAAACAGCTCTGAGGACATGTTTTAACGTCCAAAGTATTATATTATTTTTCTTTATGAATTAAATCGTTTATTTTATGCAAAGCATCAGGCTTTTCCATCACGCGAAAAAGACCGCAACACTCGTTAAAGGTGATTCACACTGCACGCCTGTATGTTGCTCTGCATAAAATTGAATGATAACAATTTTATAGATAAAATAAAATGTACACAAACCTGTATTTTACTGAAGAATGCATCAATTCGATGCCGCTTAGAACTGCTCTCTCGTGAAGCGAAGATGCAAAATATACGCAATAAATAACTCAACCTCTGGGTTACGTCTGACACAGGATCTGAGTGACACAAAAACTACCCAAACACTGGGTTGTTACATTTGACCCAGGAGCTGGGTAACACAAAAACTACCCAAACACTGAAAATATAACCCAAAAGGCTTAACCCAGTATTTGGGTTAAAAAAATAACCTAGGATTTTTTAGAGTGTAGCAAAGGCTCTCCGTCTATTAAATACAGATTCAAGGGTAACATTTTACAGTGAGGTCCGAAGGTCCCAGTAAGGTAGGTAACATTATTCAAGTTCAATTATGACACTATTCAAATAACATTATGCAAGTAACCCTGAGCCAAACCCTAATCCTAACCCTAACCATATAGTAAGTACAGTAATTAAATGTAAGTATAGTAATTAAATGTAAAATTACACTGTAACAAGGACACCTTAAAATAAAGTGTAACCAAAAGAACATTGACCTAGATAAATAATATTGTTTTTTCATTGTTACTTCATGTTAACTAATGTAGTTAACTATGTTAATAAGTGGACCCTTAATGTAAAGTGTTACAGATTCATAAGTTCACCTGCCCGTTCAGTCCTAATTACTAATGGCAAACAAATTTGTTTAGCTATCCTGGATTCAGCTTGAGCTCCAAATTAACCCTCCGTATAACAGTATTGAAATAGAGAGAGGAAGAATATAATTGAGTAGGTAATGAGGAGGTGGTGGGATGCCAGAAAAAAAATTGTAGCTGGCATGGCTCAATGACTGCCGCTTATATAGGTTTGCAATGACGTTTGACAGGACTGAATGATTATGCTCCTCCATAAACTACTTTTGGAACTTCATTTAAATCAAAAGAAATATGATTAAATAAAGACTGAATCACACAATTAACGTAGATAATTACTTTTCCCAATAATGCCTGTGCCTTAGTCAACTTAAATTATTTCTCCTTTGATCATTAATTAAAAAAATTTTTGGACATGTCTCATGTTGTGAGCTGTCCCTATTTATAGCATTTCTCTTATCAACACACCTTAAATCATTAATATCAAGCGTTCTCTTTTTACTTTATTATATTTAATAAATGCAGTGCAACATAAAAGCAGAGTCTCTGGGAGATGACCTAAATAAATAATCACTATTACTTCATCCCTGACATGAAACACAAACTCGCAGATAACAAGCATACATTACCAGTCAAAAGTTTGATTTTGGTCACACTTCATTTTAAGGTCCAATTCTTACTATTAACTAACTATTAACTATGACTTTTGCCTCAAACTCCCAATTTGCTCTTTATTAATAGTTAGTAAGGTAGTTGTTAAGATTAAGTGTTGGGTTGGATTGGATCTAAAATGTGGTCATGCATAAGGCATTGCTACAATTTTTTTGTTTTTTTTAAAGAAGCCTGTTATGCTCACCAAAGCAGAATTTATTATGATGAGGAAAAGAAAAAAGAAAGGGAAAAAAAGTGAAATACTATTACAATATACTCCATTACTCCAGTCTTCAGTGTCACACAATCCTTATGATCCTTATCCTTGTCTGCCTCAGGGGACAAACCCTTGCCCTCATCTAGATCTCTAAGCAAGTCAGCTTGGTAAGCTTGCAACACAGCCATTGTGTGCAAGACTCCACCAGCTTAACCTGCTGCCACATTCGCCTTGCCATTCAGACGCAAGGTGGTCTGAAGCGGTGGCAGAGCAGGAGTCTTTAAAGAAGACGACTCACCCTGGGAGAGATAGCTCATGAGCATCTCCTCTACAGGGGCATCCTTGCATATCCCCACTTAGTTACCTTCAACATTAGCATAATTAGCATAATATCATGCTGAAAAAAGTGCAGCCGAGCTGAATATGGATTGTCCCACAATCTCACTAACTCCGTGTAGAGGTCTGGAAGAAAGGGGGGACTTCTGAGGGAGGGGAGGTCATGACCGGCCAGAAAGTGCTCGTCTAATCTGCCACAGGCGGGCTTCTGTCTTTCGCATGACCAGACTAAATCAAAACTTTTAGTAGTGTGTGCCATTAGCTCTAACATTTCTCCGTATGTGGGACTGGAGCTAGGTTGGGAAGATTCTAAAGGTCCATACCCTTTTCAAACTTTTCTGCAAGCTCGACCTGCGAACCCCACGATCTGAGCGTTTACACGCACCCTATTTACGAATTATTGGATTTCATTAACATAAACATTTAACTATCAAATTGATGTTTACAAAGCGTTTGTGAATCCAGAGGAAAGTTTTCAGGAAGGTCTGTTTTACATGCAAATTTACTCAAAATATACTTCTATATTTATTAATGTTTCTTGAATGAGGCCCAATGAGTGGATTCAGAGCCCTCGAGCACTGAACATGTGTGCTCCTCACCAAGACACATTACGCATAGATTGTGTGTGTCCTCGGGTGTCAGAAACCTAGGACATGGAGACACACACTTTCTAAAACGCTTACTTGCCTTGGTTTTTTCCATGACGCCTTCACACGCACTGTCAAACAAACGACTCCTGAAGACAACAAAAGGTAGTGACGTGTTCGGCAGGTGCCCTCTTATACTTCTGGACACCTACCTGTGACATCACAGGCTATGTGGGCCAATGGTACTGAAGTTGTTTCACACATGCTTCAGACAACAGTCCTGCTGGCGGCTGTCCCCATAGTGTCTGCTAGAGGATGCAGCGCAAGTTCCCCAGAAGGGGAATCCTAATTTTCTGCTTATTGGTAGAAGGTGGTTGTTTGTAGCAGTTACGTTTACATATTGGGTAGGGTTAAGGATCTAGAATATGGTAATGCATTAATATGTGCTTTATAAGTACTATTAAACAGCCAATATGCTAGTAGTATGCATGCTAATAAGCAACTAGTTAATAGTGTATAATGTTCCCTAATCTAAAGTGTTATATTCATTAATGATGGACACAAAAGGTTTTCCTGTTCAACAGCACAGTTTGTACTGTTTGTAAGGTAAGCATTTTGAGAGAAATATTCTGGTATGTGGTTTAAACTTTGCTTTTTGGGAATATGCAATAGCAGGGTTCCAAGGCTCATCTGGACATTTGGTAACTTCTTTTTGTGGACACATACTGGCCTTTCTGATCTCAGAGGTCCTGAATGTCTATACCTGGTGACACAGACTCGGGGATAATAGGAAATGTAAAGTGGCGAGACTGGCAGGTAACAGTTCATTGGCAGTAGGCTCTCATCTTCCACCTGTCAAAAGGATTTAAAAACAAATCCCACTGCTGACAGATTCTCTGACTCACAATGAAACATCTCCATAACGGCACTCCCAAGTGTCAGGAGTTCTAGCAGCACACTGAAAGAACAGCGAAAAATGAAAAACACTTCCCCTTGCAGACTAAGCATAACTATGGGGAAGGTTGACAAAGAGAAACATCTTAACAGAAGATTTTGTCTTGCTGTCATACTTCAGAGCATTCATTAGTTTCACATACAACTGCACTCTGTTCAGCCTCACCGCAGATGTGTCCATTCACCTGGATCCACTGATTCCATTAGAGAGCTTGGTGGGTGAACAGAAGATGGAATACTTCAATTTACTACAATCATTCTAATGACAACCCTCTTCAATTTATTTATGGGTCCTTCTTTGGAAACCTGCCATTTGTCCAAGAATGTTTCAATAGTCAGGTTAGTGGTCAACATTTTTATTTTATATTATTTTATTTTTTTTGACAATTGTTTTTTAGTAGCTGAATCTTATTCTTAACTAGTACCCAGTTAAAAATATCAGAAATTAGTCTTACAGACACCAATTTTTTTTTTTTTTTTTACTTCACAAGTCATAATTTATGGACTGGGGTCATGTGGATTATTGTGATGTTTTATCAGCTTTTTGAACTCTCATTCTGACAGCACTCATTCACTGCAGAGGATCCACTGGTGAACTAGTGATGAAATGCAAAATTTCTCCAGTCTTGAATAGCCTGAATGTAAGTAATTTTTTTTAGCAAATTTCATTTTTAGAAGAACTATTATATTTAAATTGTATTTTATTTTTAAATACAATCCATCTCAAATGATGTACAAAAACTTTTATGTTACATAATAGTGATAAAGCATTTACGTTTTTCTTTGTGAACCTCACTGTAAAGTGAGAACCATATGGAAATCAACTGATGTGTTACTCATTTTTGTATCTTTTTATTAACATGAGTTATCTTTAATAAAGTATTAGTTATACATATTTGTGATGCATAAAGTGTGACTTACACTTGATGTGTTAATAATTCTGTAGGATCTGTACTAACATCATTTAACGGTAAAAGAGTATTTATCAAGAGCTATAGCTGAACATTATTATTAAGTAACATTGGCTGAATATTTATCATTACACAACATTAGTAATGTCATGCTATTAATTACCAATTAAAATTGCACAAACACTTCTCTAAACATTTTCTGTGCACTCAGACAAACATATTTTCTGAAAAACTTTGGCAATATATAATGGGAAATCTGTCACACCAACTGATTTATGGCAGCAAGATTTGCACAGACAAACAATGTAAAAGAAAAACATACAGAAGTCCTTAATTTGCTTTGCTTCCACATTGGATACTGTTTAGTCAAGTCAAGTCACCTTTATTTATATAGTTCTTTTAACAATAGAGATTGTGTCAAAGCAGCTTTACCGTATTAAATAGGAAAATAGTGTTGATAATGCAGAAGGATTCATTCAGTGATGTCATCATCCAGCTCAGTTCAGTTCAAATAGTATCTGTGCAATCAAGTCGACGATGTTGCTGGAAATTAAGTGAGGAAGCAAAAATACCATACATTTGTAAGCAGTGTTTGTCTGTGTAAACCCTGTCATGATGCCATGATATTGAATTTTGTTTCAACATTTCTCTTTACTACGTATATTGCCAAAGATTTGAGCTTTATTTTCTCCTGTATGCTCAGAAAATGTTCACACAAGTGTTTATATGGTATTGATTGTTAAATAATAGTTTAATGTGTTTTATGTAAAGTATCCTGCAAATGTTTGTAACATGTAAACTTCTGTTTGCTAAAATGAAAGACAGCAATTAGTAAAGAACATACATTACTCACGCTAACAATTATTTATTTATTTATTCATTCATTTATTTAATTGTTTATTTATTTATTTATTTGTTTGTTTGTTCATTCATTCATTCATTACTTAGTTTATGTTTATTTCTTTTTATGTATTTCTTTTTATTTATTTGATCTCCAATGGTAGCTAAACGTTAGATTTAATCTCTAGATTAAATATGAATTGATAAAATTTATGATAATGATAATGTAGCGTCTGGACCACTCAAACACACAATATATATTTTGTTAGCTAGATTTAATAAATACTCTGTAACACCCCAGGAAGCCGAACAGGCCCCTGGTTGTTTATGTAGGATGTTAGACCAGTTTATGTGTTTATGTAGTTAATAAAACCTTACTTGTATCACACTTGACGTGGTTCATTGTTTGCTTATAACTGGAGTCACTTAATCATGCAGATTTATGCTACAAGCTTTTGAAGAATTGTACAGTAAGAAAGTTATTTCCCTTAACCAGGAAATTAACGTTCTTAGAATTGACAAGACAGTTGACCCTGAGAGGTCAGCTAAATATCTACAGCGGATCTAAAATATTCATAATTAATTAACAGAAGCTAGTTATGGTTAATTATTCATATTTCCCATGAGCTGATTCGTTACATAATAGTAATAAGAATAATAAGAATAAACAAACATTAAGATGACATTTCAATATATTGAATGTGAAAGATAAATAACATTCATTGTTTGTCATATAATGGTCTAATGTCTAATTTAATAAGCAGCAGGAACTAAATTTTAATAGCTCTATTTCCTGAGCTGCTGTGCCCGAGCGCATTAATTCTGTTAAATCCTGACAGTACTATTGCAGTAATGTAAATTCACTTGTAGGCCTATGCTTTATACTTAGGTGTTGCCACCTCTTGTTTTGCTCTTGTCTTCTGCACTTTACATCCTACTTCCTTACATGTTGAACATGCATTAAGATGTGCTACAAATTAACAATCTCTCACAAATTCTTCAGATTTGTCTGCTAAGGAGTTCCCTCCAGTTTACATTATTTTGATTTATTCAACAAATCTACTTGATTGTTGTTGCTTTGTTGTTGTTTTACTGTTAGGGTGTAATTCTTAGCTTGTCCCCTGAGGTAAAAGGAGAAAAGGACATCTGACACTCTTACACTAACCTTAAATGATGTGTGTTCAAAACTCACTATGTAACTTTGGCATCTAGGTAAAGATCACAACTGTCACGTGTATGTTCTGTGTTTCTGTTCTCCCTGCCTTGTCCTAGCTTTCCTTTGTTGCTTGATTAGTTAATTAGTTTCCACCTGTGTTCATTAATTATCTTATTAGTCGATCGTTTGGTTTAGTATAAATTGCCCTGCCTTTCTTCAGTTTCTTTGTCCTGTCTCCGTCGTGTTAAGAGGTTGTTTTCTCTCACATTAATTTATTAAAGACTCTGTTCGTTTGATTATCTGCCTCCGTCAGACTCCTTTGAGCTCCTTCGCCTGAACACCCGTAGCAGAAGACAGGACCAAAACAACAAAAAAAAGTAAGCGGCGCCCCTTCTCCCCGTTTTTGTTTTCCCTGTTTTTTCCCCTGCGATCATGGAAATCACAGCTTATTTCGCCGCCTTAGCCCGGCGCTTGAGAATTCTGCGGGCTTGCCACGGCGACAGCTTTGGACGACGCCACACTCAACTCGCTGTTCTGGATCGGGGCTAATTACTATCGCCCTGTGGACCTCCCAGACACCACTGGACTTAGCTGGAGGGAAGGGATCCTCCGGTGTCTGGCGAGCGCCGCCCCACAGGATTCCTAGTTTTCCCCAAGAAAATTTTGGGGGCAGGCCATATACCCGTGACCGAACCAGCTAAGGCCACGGAAGATCCGCCATGGCCTCCTGAGTCCTCTGCTCCGCTATGGCTCACCGAACTCCCTGATCCGCCATGGCATCCCTAACTGCCTGCTCCACCATGGCTCCCAGAGCTCCCTGGAGGCCCTCCTTGTCTCCACCTAGTTCCTGCCCTGCACCAGCCTCCAGTGCGCCCGCATCCCTCCCCGGTGTAACTGTTACGGCACAGGACGTGCCTTCGGGGAGGGGGAGTAATGTCATTGTCATGTTGATTAGTTTCCACCTGTGTTCATTTAATTCTTATTAGTCGATTGTTTGGTATAGTATAAATTGCCCTGCCTTTCCTCAGTTTCTTTGTCCTGTCTCTGTCGTGTTAGGAGATTGTTTTCTCCCACATGAATTTATTAAAGACTCTGTTCGTTTGACTACCTGCCTCCGTCGTACCTCCTTCGCCCGGCAACCCATGACAACAACATGTTAAATATGAGAACCATTACATGTAAAAAGATTGTAAACCATTGCTAGCTTGTGCATAAATTATTTCTATACATACCTTGCTGTTCCCTTGGAACTCAGATTTTGGCATTTTGGTCTGTTATATATATATTTATTTTTTTCTGTCTATTGAAAAAGCATACAAATTAACTTCAGTATGTATTTTGCTTTAAGTGCTATAAGGATCCAAAATTTGGAAGATCCAAAAAGGTCATAAAAGCATCATAAAACAAATCCATATGAATTGAGCATTTGAAACCAAGTCTTGTGACGATGAACAGGTTTCATTTAGGCTTTTATTTACAGTTAAACAATTATAGATACACATAGCGTACATCACATATGTGTTAAATATATAAAAATATTTCATGATCTATCACAGTGTTTCCCAACCTTTTTTTAATCAAGGCACCCTTTGGAAATTTTAACAAATTTGTGGCACCCTACAAAATTAATTGTCACAATATTTGAATTTCTAACTTTGATATGATACTTTGAAAAGTATAGCTATTGGGTACAGCAGGGAAGAACTGCAGAATATACTGTCATACAGATATTTTTAATATCATAAAAAAATTGGGTAACACTTTACTTGAAGGGGTGTGCATAAGACTGACATGACACCTTCATAATCATGACATGACACATGTCATGAATATGAAGGAGGTTTTAAAAACCCTTCATATTCATGACATGTGTCATGTCATGATTATGTAGGTGTCATGTCATGATTATGAAGGTGTCATGTCAGTCTTATGCACACCCCTTCAAGTAAAGTGTAACCAAAAATTGTCCATCATTGGTGGCAATCAGTAGGCTAATTTCTAATGAAAAGACCAATTTATGTGACAGATTTTAATGTAGGCTTTTATTTATAAGTAATCATTGTGAGATAGCTAGTTATAATGGTAATTAAACAAAGTTTTGCTCCAGTGTATTTTTGATTTTACAGTTGGGTAATTTTGTTGCAGTAGCACGAGATAGCTTGATTTAAAACTTTGAATTGAATAAAAAATGACAAGGAGGCTAAGCAGTTAATAATAAAATAAGAACAAATAAAGAAATTACTAATGATAGCACAAATAAAAAACAATGCTTACAAATTAAATTGCTTTTTAGTTTTTCAGGTAGGTCTAACACACAGTAGGGCTATTAAGAGATTTTTTTTTTTTTACCAATTTTCCAAATAATGTTTAATCCTAGAAAGCTATTATTATCAGAGGACACGTGAGCATAACGGTTTAGCAGATCAATGAATGAGAGGGCAGCGTTACCAGAGTTGCCCATTTACCACACCTTGTTACAGCACAGTAGGGCTATTGCAAACAGAAACAATACTGTACTACATAGATGTTTCCTGTCAGCTAGATTTTTGAGTGGACTTTGCTGTGCCGATGAGCATGAATCAGAATAAAATGCCCTAGAACATGATTTGTTGTTGATTGAATTATTCATTTTTCAAGCTTTCACAAACGGCAGATTTAAACCCTTGAAAAGTGAATATGAAAACTATGAATATGGCATGAACATAATGACATCTCATGTTCCATCCCTTCTGCTGGTCAAGTACTTGATAAGTCTTTAGTGTCATCTGTACTGCTTCATTCTGCAACCAGCTGGCAAGTAGCATGACTGACACAACCGTATCTCTGACAGCCCGGCTTCAATGAGGAGCTGACCTTGAGAAGTAATTTGGTGGATCAATATTTGCCTGGATGTGAAACAGAAGAAAGCAGGAGAATAGCTGTTTGGCAGAAATCAGATGAAGTGAATTTTTATAGGTTTGTGAAGAGCTGTGTTTGCAGAACACCACAGCAGTTCTGTTTCTCATTCTTCTCATATAGACTGCGAGAAAGACATGCACGTTCACATGCGATGCATTTGTGAGCTGTCTGACAGCTCCCAGTAGTGATCTGGGTTAATGTTGAAACCATCACATCCAATAAAAGAGTAATATGTGGATGACACAATCGTTTGAATCACCACTGGAGTCTTTCGCGAGAGTATCCAGATACTCTCACACTTTCAGTAATAATTAAAGGAATAGTTTACCCCCTAAATTTAAATGTGCTGAAAATGTACTCACCTTCAGTCCATCCAAAATGTAGAGGGCACATCAGAACATATTTGGAGAAATTTAAATATGGAAATCTTGTCTAAATATGGAGAGATTTTGATGAGTTTTATCTAAAATGCTGCAACAAAGATTAATGACATTTTAAATCAGGTGCTGTGTTTGTAGATTACAATAACTTTTTACCTTGCATTATTGATTCTCGTTCAGCTGAAAAACAAACTGGAAAAAAAAAAGCTTGGAAAAAATATGAAGTTTGTTGGATGGTAAATAAATGTTCCAAAACCTAATTAGGTGCCTCACTGTCTCTCCTACCTCCTAGGCTGCCTTCCTAAGTGTCCAAATAAAAGGGGGGGGGGTGCTCTCAATCATGTGACCTTTGCGCATTCCTCGACAACCAGTGCACATCATCAAGCCCAGACTGAGAGATTTGGAATTCAAGCTAAACTTCAGAACACATTATCTATGCAATTCTACACCAGATCAAAAAATGAAAATCAAAAATGCTGTTCTGAATATAACGTCTATCAACTGTCATTTAATACTTGAAATACTGCATGAATGCCGCTAGATGTCAGTATAACTCCAATGCAGCATCACCAACTGAACCTTTTACCATTAAATAAATTATGAAAACAAAATTAATAATTATAGGGCATTTATTATAAATAATGTATGTATCGGCTCATTGGGTGCTCTAGGATTGCCTACCAGACATACAATACATTCATTGCAAATGCACACTGTTCTTAAGGGGGGCCTCTTCCATTCACTTATCTGCACTCTGAACTCTGTCCACCTTTATTTTTATCATATTTATTTGCCCTTTTGTATCTCAACAAGGTTAATCAAACTTGATCATTATGTAACATGATAGAAGATTTCCA
This sequence comes from Sinocyclocheilus grahami, assembly GCF_001515645.1. Lineage (NCBI taxonomy): Eukaryota > Metazoa > Chordata > Actinopteri > Cypriniformes > Cyprinidae > Sinocyclocheilus > Sinocyclocheilus grahami. Next base: position 871,155 of record NW_015505614.1, on the reverse strand, counting down.
CCAGCATTTAGAATTGTGAATTAAAGTAGACAAAAGGATGATGAATGACTAGAATGAAAACAGTTATTTACATCAATTGCTGTTAATAGTCAATGTAATGCATGTCTTTATTTATTTATTTGCATAGATGCTGAATGGGTGTTTGCATGGATGAGCCTGTGCCCTAAGTGCACTCTGTCTGTGTGTGTGTGTGTGTGTGTGTGTGTGTGTGTGTGTGTGTGTGTGTGTGTGTGTGCGTGTGTGTGTGTGTGTGTGTGTGTGTTAGTACCAATGTGGTGTAGCATCTGCAACAAATATTGCAGGAAACGTCTATGACAGACCTGATGTATAGATCTTGTCAAAAAGGCTAAGTGTACATGACTGGATCGCTGTAAAGACATCATTAATTATCATTCACTGTAGCCTTTTTGCAAAGACATCCATCACAAGACAAGCAAATCTGCAGCAACCTGTTCAGAGGAAGAAATCTAGACTTGCATTCCATGGTTAAATAGTTAAAAAGCTCTCTGTGTCTGATGCATGTGCATTTGGCCTTTGACAATTTCCTGTGACAGCCTGTAAATAACTTTTTTGCCATATATTAATCAAATCTTCTCAAGGACTGGAGGAGCCTCTGGCTTTTCTTCACTAGGCTGTAACATTGGCTATGTCATTTAGCTAATTTACTGAAAACTATGCAATAGCCACTAAATTAGGGTTGTGACCCGAATGATGCTTTGGGGTTAACACAAAATGAAAACAAAGTCTTATTTCAATGAGACAATTAGATGCCCGGACATGTGGTATTAGCTCAGTAATTCTCTCTTCATGAGCTAAACGAATGTGGCAACACAGTCTCGTTGGCAAAAATGTGACTCTACTGACACTTTCCAAAAATGTACCTACACATATAGTTCACTGCAGTTTCCAGCTGAAATGTATGGTTAAAAACAACAGTAACTGGTACTTCTTTTCACACTAATTATGATTGCAGGGGCAACTTATTGATTAGTAAAGACTTACTTTCCACACAGTCCCTTAAAACCTTTTACCATTGTGCAAGGCTTAAAAGCTAATAATGTAGCTTTTTTTTGTTTGCATCACATCACCAGCTCAATATGTTTTCTGATGCACTAAACTCAGTAACTCAGCTGGTACAGTACTGCACTAGTGATGCAGAGCAGTTAGTTATACTGTAGATCTCACAAAACAATAGGTGAGCTCCGTATTAAGCTTAGTTCACAAGCTAAGCAATTTCTTTTGCTCACTCTTTCAGTAGAGAGAGTATTGAACATTATGTAGCGCAAACATCTATAGAACATGAAATTTGCTGGAAAAGGCTCCAGCATCCCTGCAAACCTACAGTATGTCGGACAAGTGGTTTTGAGAATGAATGAATGGAAGGATGTTGAGTGAATGGAATCTACACTAGTATTTGGAATATATGGAATCTAATATTTTTTAATCTTTGTGATATTTCCAATAATACCAGAGATTGTCAGATCCAGTTTAAGCCCAGCTAGATGTTCCACACTGTGTTGCTAAACATTGCCTACTGCCTAACCTGCTCCAACCCAATAGCAAATTACGTTTTAGTTGATCATTGTACACATCACATAATGTTTTTTTTTCCCCATGGCAAAATATTTGTACCCCCCAAATGTTGCACATTATGAATGTCTCCTTTGCCTGACACACCAATTTCAAACTACAATAACAGTTACAAATTATGTTTTTGTATTATGTATTCTATTCAGTGTGGAGTTGCCATTGTTTAGTAGGCACTTCCTTCAGCATCATCCAACAGACTCTATGCCCATAAATATGTATTGCCATGAATAAATTGTAACATTTGACTATCCAGCAGTCTCGAAGCATGCCCTTTTCATCATTATGTGTGTCCACATCGTGTGGCTAAACAAGCATTTGTGCGCAATGGAAGGACATAATGCATTAAAGGCAATGCAAGATTGTCTGGTGATTGATCATTAGTGGGATGCTGCTATAAGGAGCATGATCAGGGAATAGTAATTATCCAGACGCATTCATGCACAGCATTGGGTACACACACTCATTCATTACAGCCAAGCTGAAATAAGATATGGCACAGCAGATCAATCAATATGACACATTGAAAAAATATGAAGCCCAACATAGTGATTGATCTACTGCATCCAAGGAATGTGTTGGGAGCAAAATGTATGGTTATACATTGTTAGACATATTATCAAATGATAAGGATTTTTATGTGAGAATGGAATGTATGGTGTTGACCATATGTTTTTTAAATTTTTATTTTTAAATCAAATAAAATTGCAAGACCATTTAGAATGTAAACTACTACCCTTTAATTATTTGGTCACAATTTATTTTAAGGTCCAATTCTCGCCATTAACAAACAATTAACTATGACTTTTGTCTCAATAAACTCCTAATTTGCTGCTTAATAGTTAGTAAGGTCGTTGTTAAATTTAGGTATTGGGTAGGATTAGGGATGTAGAATAAGGTCATGCAGATTATATGCGTTATAAACCCTAACAAGCAGCCAATTAGCAAACAGTTATTAATAATAGGCATGCTAATAAGCAACTAGTAAATAGTGAGAATTGGTCCCTGTTGTTATGAGACGAGAGACATGCGGATCCATATGCAAGCTTTTCTTAAGAGACGTGGTTTTAAAGGGGTCATATGATGCTGCTAAAAAGAACAGTATTTTGTGTATTTGGTGTAATGAAATGTGTTTATGCGGTTTAAAGTTCAAAAAACACATTATTTTCCACATACTGTACATTATTGTTTCTCCTCTATACCCCGCCTTCCTGAAATGCGTTGATTTTTACAAAGCTCATCGATCTGAAAAAGCGAGGTGTGCTGTGATTGGCCAGCTATCCAGTGCGTTGTGATTGGCCGAATACCTCAAGCGTGAGACGGAAATGTTACGCCCCTTGCCATAATGTGATGCCCTGTCACGCCGGAGCGATAATTCAAAAACATGAAAACCCATTATAAACGAGGCATTCGTTGCATCCAGTGGGGACAAAATTATGGATTATAATGACTTATACTGTCTTTTTTTATTTTTGGTTGCATCGCACCGCGTAAACATAAAACCATGTCTGCATTTGTTATCGGAGAAATGACAAACAACAAGCACTACTCTACACTGCCCAAAAAACTCGCTTTAAATATATAAAATATAAAAACTCTTTAAATATAAAAGACGTACTTACAGTCTTTGAGTCAGAACAGACAGCATTGTAGTCTACTCTACCAGGATCAGGAAACAGTCCTCCATAAAATATGCTGCACACATCCGAATATTTGGGTTGAAGTGTTCTGGAACAGTGTTGTAAATACAACTTAACCACTGATTTCTAGTCGTGTCCATTTTTGGAAGGTCAAACAAAGTAGTTTCACTTTCACAATGAAACAGCGTCACACACACCTACAGTGAGCAGAGGCCGGAGGCTAGCGTGAGGAATGGTCGGAGGGTAAGAGTGAGCAGAGGAGGGTGGGCTTGAGAAAGGCGCAGACGGCGATTTCGACGAAGGAGCGTCCGGAAGGACATGTGACGACTCCGGGCTGGACTCCGCTTCGTCCACGGTGAAAGCCGATCGACAGCGCAAAGTTGTAATATTTCCTCAGCAACCAGCACGGATCAGCTCCAGGCATGATGAAGCAGATATCGTCCTCTTTTGGAAGACCAAACGAAGTAGTTTCGCTTTTACAACGAAGCACACAGCGTCTTTACGAAATGGCAACAACAGCCTACCTAAAACAGCGAGAATAAAAATTATGCCTTCTTTCTTTGCGTGAACATTTGGGCGGCGTTATGCAAATCTTCCCACATAGCGACGTAGGTATGTTGGGGCATGTTAGAACGAGCCATTTTAGGTAAGTGTGGCTGACTCTTAACTTTTATGAAGAATATCTCTTTTGATTTGAGACTTTAGTCTTTGCAACTTTAAAGATCTTCTTTATGCACCAAGAGCTTGTAACACTCCAAAGAGAAAGGAAAAATTTAAATCGCATCATATGACCCCTTTAACAGGCATGGGTCAGACAATGGCAAACAGGTATATCGAAGGCAAGGCAAGAGATAAATCCAGGTAGAAGGCAAAGGTCCAGGCAGGAACAAACAGAGTCAGAAACAGCAAGCAAAGGGTTAATCCAAGATACGTGGTGTGAATCAGAGACCAGGAAAACAGACAAGGCAAGACTAGACTAAGAAAACTATGAAAACTTAAACAGGCTCGGTAAGGTAGCTATCCGCAAAACAGGGATAAACGCAAAACAATACACGAGACTAAAACATGGCTCGGTAAGGCAGCTAACACTTGGTGAGTGAAAAATGCAGAACAATACTCAGCGATTAGAGCAGGATCAGGGTAGGTGTTATATAGTGTGTGTAATAGCATTCAGGTGAGCGTCTAATTGGTTTCAGGTGTGTGTAATCAGTGCAATGGAACATGGGAAATGTAGTCCAGGGTGATGTGTAACAGCTGTGTGGTGCGAGAGTCAATATCATGGAAGGGAGACCTCTGGTGGCAAATGGATGGAAATTCATGGATCGGATTCGTGACATAGCCCCCCCCAAGGAGCGACTTCCAGATGCTCCTAACTCATAATACAGGAGGGCGGTGAAGCGGAGGCGGAACAGGGGTAGAGACGGAGGGCCAGGTCCACGTGGAAGTGGAGAGACCGGGGACTGAGGCAGAGTAAGCAGAGCGGAGAACCAGGGTGGAGCCGGCAGGGCAGGTGGAGTTGAGAACCACCACAACTGAGCAGACGGGTCCGAAGATCCCCACGGCGGAGCAGAAGACCACCACGATGGAGCAGACTGGACAGAAGCCCACCAGGGCAGAGCAGACGTGACAGAAGCCCACCAGGGCAGAGCAGAAGACCTCCACGATGGAGCAGACAGAGCAGGAACCCACCAGGGCGGAGCAGACGGGACAGAAGACTGGCAGAGCATAGCCAGAGAACACCACGACAGAGCAGATGGAGCATTGGCCCACCAGAGCATGTCGCCAGACCACCACAGCAGACCAGAGTGATCAGGAACCCATGGCAGGGACTGAGGCCTAGGGAAAACTGAAACATAGGAGATAGACGGTGCATTTACGGTCTCAAGAACTAAGGCAGGAAATACAGTGGGCTTATTTCTGGTCTCTTTAGGCATGGCTGACAGTGCTAAAAGTTCAGTGTAGGTCTCCTGGAGAGTTGCTGGACAGACAGACAGTTCATAATTAGACTCAAGAGCAGATTTAAGACAGACAGACGGTTCAAAGTTAAATTCATTAGTCGAAACAGGACAGACAGATAGATCAAAATCAGATTCAACGGCAGTATTGACACAAACAGACAGTTCACACTCAGCCTCCATGGCTGGTTCAAACCAGGAAGTGAGATCATAAGTGGCCTCTGTAGCCATGACAGAGCAAGCAAAGAGTTCACAAACGGCCTCCATAGCCGTGACAGGATGGGCAGAGAGTTCACAGACGGCCTCCATAGCCGTGACAGGGAAGGACAAGGATTCACAAACGGCCTCCTTAGCCGTGACAGGACGGGCAGAGAGTTCACAAACGGCCTCCATAGCCATGACAGGATGGGCAGAGAGTTCAAAGACGGCCTTCATAGCCGTGGCAGGACAGGCAAAGAGCTCACAAATGGCCTCCATAGCCGTGGCAGGACAAACAGGAAGTTCACAGGTGGGTACTACTGACACCTCTGGAGGTTCTGCAGCGGGTGCCGCCACCTCTGGAGGTTCTACAGTAGTGCCCTCGGGATACAGGGAGAGTTCGGCAAAGGTTCCTTCAACCTTGACATGAAAGGTTGAAAGTGCATTTCTGGGCGCCACCACCACACAAGGAGCTGAAGCGAGCACCGCCGCTTCGGGAGGTTCTGCAACATGCGCTGCCACCTCTGGAGAAACTGCAGCGGGCACCATTGCTTCGGGGAACATAGCAGCGAGCACCACTACCTCAGGGGATTCTGCAGCTACAGCCGCCACCTCTGGAGACCTAATAGTGGGTGCCACTGCCTCTGGGAGTTCTGTGGTGGTGTATGCAGCCCAAACACACCAAAAAGCAATCCCCATCAGGGGAAACACTTCATTCACAAACGGCCTCCATAGCCATGACAGGATGGGCAGAGAGTTCAAAGACGGCCTTCATAGCCGTGGCAGGACAGGCAAAGAGCTCACAAATGGCCTCCATAGCCGTGGCAGGACAAACAGGAAGTTCACAGGTGGGTACTACTGACACCTCTGGAGGTTCTGCAGCGGGTGCCGCCACCTCTGGAGGTTCTACAGTAGTGCCCTCGGGATACAGGGAGAGTTCGGCAAAGGTTCCTTCAACCTTGACATGAAAGGTTGAAAGTGCATTTCTGGGCGCCACCACCACACAAGGAGCTGAAGCGAGCACCGCCGCTTCGGGAGGTTCTGCAACATGCGCTGCCACCTCTGGAGAAACTGCAGCGGGCACCATTGCTTCGGGGAACATAGCAGCGAGCACCACTACCTCAGGGGATTCTGCAGCTACAGCCGCCACCTCTGGAGACCTAATAGTGGGTGCCACTGCCTCTGGGAGTTCTGTGGTGGTGTATGCAGCCCAAACACACCAAAAAGCAATCCCCATCAGGGGAAACACTTCAGACAGGGGAATTAGTTCAAGAACAGAAGGGTTAGAGTGAGTGGGTTTGGGGATACCAGCTGTGCATGCAGACACCAGTGGTGTATCCCTCACACTAGATACCAGACTGGGATACCGAAAGACTGACCTTGAAGATCTGGGTGCAACAGACAGGACATGACAAGACTCCTGACAATCAGCTGTGTCCTGACGAGACTCAGGATGATCAGCTGTGACGTGAAGTGACTCTGGATGATCAGCTGTGACGTGACGTGACTCTGGATGATCAGCTGTGACGTGACGTGATTTTGGATGATCAGCTGTGACATGACTCTGGATGATCAGCTGTGACTTGACTTGACTCATGAAGATCAGCTTTGACTTGGCTGAACTCGGGAAGATCAGCTATCACTTGACTTGCCTCATGATGATCAACTGTGACTTGACTTGGTTCACGAAGATCAGGTGTGACTTGACTTGCCTCACGACGATCAACTGTGATTTGACTTGACTCATGAAGAACAACTGTGACTTGACTTGACTCAAGAAGATCAGCTGGGACTTGACTTGATTCATGAAGAGCAGCTGTGACATAATGGGGTGCTGTTGCGTCCACCATTTTGCGATCAAACTCCGCTGTCGCCACCATTTAGTGAGCGTGCTCTAGTGTGGCCGCCATTACACAAGCGGACTAGGCGTCATGTTTCTCCGCAACCCCCACCGTGAACACGGAGTCGACACACAGCAGAGCAAAATCCAAAAAATAGCTTAGAGAAGAACAGGGATTAATCGTGACCTTAAGGGTTCATTTACTCCATCACAAAAAAAGTATATTAGCACCAGAGGCGGACAGTAACTAAGTACATTTGAGTATCTGTACTTTACTTGAGTATTATTTTTTCTGGGAACTTATGACTTTAACTTCACTACATTTGAAAGACAAATATTGTACTTTTCACTCCACTACACTTCTATCAAGGTCCTCGAAGTAGAAAGTCAGTTAATATTGTGGTTTATATTAGACACAATATTGTCTGATTTTGCTAAATTGTGTAGGTGAAAATATTACCTATAAAGCCACAGAAGAACTGTTGTGCGTCTCCTAATAAAACACAATAGGTGTTGGACTTGAAGCAGCACTGCATAGACTGTTCTGTGTGTGACACCAAAGTACCGCGAGAGTGATTAGACCGCATTAAAAAAAAAATTTTTTTGATGTCAAATAAGTCTTGCTGTTTTGCTTTTTTGTTAAAGCAGTGTTGCTGTTGTAAAGTTGTACAGCTACAGTTGTGTTGCTGGGTTTTAAAGCAGGTTTGATTTTTTTTTCTTCCTTATCACTCTGTATTTACAGTATTTCACTGTCCACTCGGTTCAAATGTGGATGAATGGCTACACATAGATGTGTGCACACACTGTCAGAACTGTGTGAGATCACTACCATATCCTGCTTTTGTGGGGGTGGGTAGGGGTGTTCAATCATTTTTTTTGTTTAGTTTTTTCCCCCCATATGTTTTTAACATTCTAAAAGCTCTTTATTCCAAATATACTACAAGCTAGTCAGTGTATTCAGCAGGTGTAATGTATTCTAAGTTGCTTCAGAAGTATTGCAAGTACTAGTACGTACAACGATAAAACAGAGCATTGACGAAAAAAGGAAATTTACTTTTGGTACTTAAGTACTTTTAAAAGCAAGTACTTCTGTACTTTTACTTAAGTAAAAATCTGTCTTTACAACTTTTACTTGTAATGGAGTTGAGTACTTTGTCCGCCTCGGATTAGCACACAGTCTGGCAAATCAGAATGACACGCAACGTCCAGATACTCTTGAATATAGCCTTCAAGCGGGCGTGTACCCTGCTTTAAGGCTAATAATAGTTTGGCAGTGTCCATACCTGGCAAATGTCCATGGGAAAAGCTGCTGGATCCTTGTGTGGCCGAGTATTCTGTTATGAGACGAGAGACATGCAGATCCATATGCAAGCTTTTATTAAGAGACGTGGTTTTAACAGGCATGGGTCAGACAATGGCAAACAGGTATATTGAAGGCAAGGCAAGAGATAAATCCAGGAAGAAGGCAAAGGTCCAGGCAGGGACAAACAGAGTCAGAAACAGCAAGCAAAGGGTTAATCCAAGATATGTGGTGTGAATCAGAGACCAGGAAAACAGACAAGGCAAGACTAAGACTAGAAGAAGAAAACTATGAAAAGTTAAACAGTCTCAGTAAGGTAGCTATCTGCTAAACCGGGATAAACGCAAAACAATATACAAGACTAAAACAGCAAACACGGAATGGCTCGGTAAGGCAGCTAACACTTGGGGAGTGAAAAATGCAAAACAATACTCGGCGACTAGAGCAAGATCAGGGTAGGTGTTATATAGTGAGTGTAATAGCATTCAGGTTAGGGCTGGACGATATGGCCAAGATTGATATCACAATATATTTCTTAATTTCGGTCGATACGATATAATTCCGATATCGATATGAACACTATTAATCTGAAATAGAAATCTTTTGTAACATTATAAATGCCTTTATCATAATTTTTGATAAATTTTAAGCATCCTTGCTAAATAAAAGTATTAATTTCTGTAATTTCTTTCCCAAAAAAATTATAAAAAATATACTGAATGGAATAGTGTATAATGTTACAAAAGCTTTTTATTTCAGATAAATGCTGATCTTTGGATCTTTCTATTCATCAAAGAATCCTGAAAAAAAAATGACTCAACTGTTTTAAATATTGATAGCGGTTTCTCCGGTAATGGCTGTAATCAAAGCAGCTCCGCTCATGAATGCTACTTTATCAGATCAAATGAAAATGCCATCGAAACTTTTCTGAAGACAGTCGGTTCCCTTCAGAGATACATTCATATAAAACACCCGCGCCGTGTTAAGATTTTGAAACGTGCAGTGCTCATGTTTATTCAACGAAAGCAAACGGCACAAATAAATCAATGTATGGGAAACTGGTAATGTATATCGAAATATCGGAAATGTGTTTAAAAATCATATCACCGTTATTGAAAAAAATTATATCGCGATACATATTGATATTGAATTATTGTCCAGCCCTAATTCAGGTGAGCATGTAATTGGTTTCAGGTGCGTGTAATCAGTGCAATGGAAATGTAGTCCAGGGTGATGTGTAACAGTCTGTGTGGTGCGAGAGTCAATATCATGGAAGGGCGACCTCTGGTGGCAAGTTGATGAAAATTAATGGATCGGATTCGTGACACCTATACTAAAATGTTACCAATTACAATTTCATAAACAGATGAAGCTGTAAGGTTCATTCTCAGTAAAAGGTGCTATTTGTGTCCCCATGATTCATTGTGATTGCATTTGTTTGTGAATAATGACCACCTAATTTTTTTATAGTTATTGTATTAATATATAGGGATAGACTGAAAAATAAAACAGCTGAACAGCTTATCAAATATAGAAAAGCATACTAATAATTACCACAAATAATTTAATGTCAATCCATTATTCATTATTCTCTTTCCCATAATTACGTCCCATCTGGGGATTAGGAGCACAATACAACTATCAAAACTAACAAAAAACACAAAATAAAATCAAATGTTATTTTTATTTCAATTGTTAAAAAATTTAGGAGCCATAGCTTTAGGGTGGCCAAAGGCCAAAACAATCAACAAAATAAATCTCAAACAAAACAAAGGGTATAAAAATAACCTACACAAATAAAAATGCAGAGAACTTGCCTGACTTCCTAACTGAACAAATCAAAGTAACCAAAATAACAGGCAGGTCACCCCTACACTCCAACTTCTAATATAATTTACAATAGAAGGTAATATGGATAATGGGCATTGCTATTTAACTTGCATTTGATATAAAATACTTTTGATCCATCGAAAGGAGTCGTCGTCCATGGAGCCTTCAATGCAATGCAAGCAAAGCTGGAATGAACTCATCTAATAGTCATCTAATAACAACAATGCCCTTTTCTTAAGGCACACACTAACAGCTTATATCATTCTCCCAAATGGCAATATGGTAGCTGGAAATGCACATCTTAAAAATCAAAGGGTGTGATCAGTAAACACTCAGACGGGCAAAGAACTGGATCCAACATGGGTGCCAATCTAGCATACATCCTGATCCCAGCGTTGTAATTCAGCTGATTAGCTGAAAAATATCATACAGGATTTTCAACATCATGGACATCCCCTTGCAGGAGGACAGCACCAGCATCAGTAGCACACACTTCAACATCAAACTTAAGAAAATGAAACAGAAATTGTTATAGTCTTTTCTTACCTATTGTAACTTATGTGACTTATATCCATGTCAAACAGCTTCTCATACAAGAAAATATTTGATTTTGTCCACTGGGAATGGATTGTTGGAACATTGTTGTTTGCTAATTACTGCAATTATTCATAATAAACTATGTGAAATTCCATTAATTTAATTTTAAGAGAGTTGGACTGGTAACCCAAAGGTTGTGGGTTCAAGTCTTGTACCGGCAGGGATTGTAGGTGGGGGGAGTGAATGTACAGCGCTCTCTCCCACCTTCAATACCACGACTGAGGTGCCCTTGAGCAAGAACCGAACCCCCCCAACGAACTGAGCTCCCCGGGCGCCGCAGCAAAAAAATGGCTGCCCACTTCTCCGGGTGTGTGTTCATGGTGTGTGTGTGTTCACTGCTGTGTGTGTGCACTTTGGATGGGATGAATGCAGAGCACTAATTCCTAGTATGGGTCACCATACTTGGCCACATGTCACTTCACTTCTCTTTTCATTGTTTCAAAGCAGTTTTACAGAAGTTTTGTCATTTGGTCCTATATTAAACAGGAAATCTATCATTAAATAAAGAATTTTCTTGTGTTTTTTAGGCCCAGTGAGCAGTCACGACTGTGCATACCAAGACAGAGGAGGGAAAGCAAATGAGAAGGATTAGTGTAGCTGAGGTTCATATTTCAGGTAAAGATAATCATTTGCATCTGTTATGATTTCAACGGACATAACTGTAACGCTAGGTTATGAGATGCATTAAAGTCCACCCACAAGGTTTTAACTAAAGCAACGCACAGATCATCTGCTGATAATATCGGTGATCAGAACATTGCATCTGGGACTATGTTGCAACAGCCTTTCCCGTAATGTATTCAGAATGAGAATGACTGCAGCCTTGAGATCCATCTGTTAAGTCTAGATTAAGTTTTGGACAGTTAAATTCCCATGAGATAGAGCTACAGTATGATCTGTGTACACATCAAAGGTGCTTGCGTGAAGCTGCCATTTTTCTACTGCCCACACAACTGCTAGGCCTTTTTTTTTTTTAATGTCTTATCTTTGCCCCTCTTTTCCCTTGTGTAAAAAGCAGTTACTTTCTATCCACCCTCTATGTTTTAGGTCATGACAGCTTCTGACAGTGTTTGCTAGGTGGGCAACAAAACTCTGGTACCATCCCACCATTCCTAGAAAATGCCAAAGGCTTTTTAAGTCACAGTGGGAGTGGGATACTTCATTTTGGTCTTTATCTGGGTCGACCTTAATTCCATTTACATACATGTCCTAAAAATGTTAATTGGGATAGGAAAGGATGACACCTTTTTACATTTAATGTGAGGTGTGTATGCAAAGCAAGCCTTCTCTCTATTAGCTCCCCAAGCAACCTGCCAGTATCAACTCTTTAGGTTTAACGAGCTGAATATATCCACTCTAAACATTTGTGCACCAGAGGCATGGAGTAAGCATACATTTGAGTTTTTGCATTGACCTTATGATAATCTATGTGCAACTGAAATGTGCCATCTTTCCACGGCACCAAGACTGACGGAGATGCCCTAAAGAAGAGGGCTCTGTGATACCTTCATTCACTATCTTCTGGATGTGTTCCATTATAATTTTTGTTTCTGTGGTGACATTTTGAAGATTCCTCTGCAGCAGTTGTCTCACTTTTTTTCTAGTTGCAAATCCAGAAGTAGACATGGCCAATATTCTTTCACCATTTTCTGGACAGCCAGAAATTCACACTGTCTGCAGACTTGTCCCACCCTAGTGCATTGCATGTCTAGCAGCTTTCTTAAGGAACGGTCAGCAGTAGTGGATTGGATTCAGGTCCAGTACTCCTTGGTAGCTAAAGGGCAAGAAAAAGAGAGAAGCATAATCTTGAACACCTCCTAGTGGCCTAGCAAGATAAGCACCCAGGTAGCCAAAAAGGTTTTGGCCCGATAATGGCCCAGATCCGGCAGGCCGGAAGAAATAACTCGGCCCGGCTGCGATTGCCAGACTTGACATGGACATGGGATGAATGATGCCCCAGAATTGGCCCAAATACACTGGCCCGAGTCTGGCTGCCAAAACTGCCGGCATTGGGCCACAATCACGCCGACAAGAATTGAAACACTTAGCCAGTACTGGGCCAAGTCTGGGTACTAAAACTGAGTCAACACCACCGGCATTGGGCCATAATCAATAATATATATATATATATACACACATACTTACACTTTAACCCTTTTCATTTTTGGAGTCAGATGAATAAAAGAGGTAAAACACAAGAAAATGTATTTAATTTAATATTGTTGTGCTGTATAAAAGGAAAGACAGCAACACGCGAGAACCCTTCTTCCGGATCACTGGCTACCGTCGTTGGACCAGTGGGCGGACCTTACATTACTCATACAGAATTACAACTTCTAAAATATGTGTATTAAAGACTCCTTCCAGTTTTGATATGAAACCAGAGCTTTGAATAAATTTCCACAAAATGACATTGTTACCGTAAAATCCTTAAGATGGCATCTTCCAACTAAAATAAAATACATATTTTACAGTGTCCTTGTTAAGTCTACATGTACTTATGCATGTCAACTAAATATGTCACCTATACAAAGATTAAGGGTTTGGCCCTTACACCATTTCTTTTCATGGAATCCCAACTGTCACGAAACTGGTCAGTTCTCACCATGGACTACATTTCCCACAAGCCCCGTACCTGGAAATAATTACACGCACACCTGTTCTCCATCAGGAGCACTATAAAGGTTGCTCTCTCACACACACACTCACTGTGAAGTATTGTTTGTTTGCTACTTACCTAGTGTTTCTTTGTATTCTTGTTTAGTCTGTTCCTGTGTTTTGGCCCTTGGCTTTTTCTGTTACCTTATGATTTCTTGCTGCCTGCTCCGACCCACTGCCTGTGTTTGGATTACTCTTTTGTCTTACCCTCCTGTTACTGTTTGACTCCTTCCAGTTTTGATATGAAACCAGAGCTTTGAATAAATTTCCACAAAATGACATTGTTACCGTAAAATCCTTAAGATGGCATCTTCCAACTAAAATAAAATACATATTTTACAGTGTCCTTGTTAAGTCTACATGTACTTATGCATGTCAACTAAATATGTCACCTATACAAAGATTAAGGGTTTGGCCCTTACACCATTTCTTTTCATGGAATCCCAACTGTCACGAAACTGGTCAGTTCTCACCATGGACTACATTTCCCACAAGCCCCGTACCTGGAAATAATTACACGCACACCTGTTCTCCATCAGGAGCACTATAAAGGTTGCTCTCTCACACACACTCACTGTGAAGTATTGTTTGTTTGCTACTTACCTAGCGTTTCTTTGTATTCTTGTTTAGTCTGTTCCTGTGTTTTGGCCCTTGGCTTTTTCTGTTACCTTATGATTTCTTGCTGCCTGCTCCGACCCACTGCCTGTGTTTGGATTACTCTTTTGTCTTACCCTCCTGTTACTGTTTGCTGGTGATTGACCCTTGCCTGTGTTTGACTACGCTGATACAATAAAGCTGCATTTGGATCTGACTTTCACGCCTCCCTCGTTACACCTACCCCATGAATTACCCCATAACATCCATATGTGCTCCTTTCCTCCAAGTATAAAAATGACACAATGAAAACATGAGTGATATTAGAATGTATTTGAAAAAAATTATAATAATCCAGGAGCTTCCTCAAGTAAGCGTACCCTAAAAGAGGGACAGATTGACAGAAAGAGAGACAAAAATGGGAAGAGACAATGACACGAATGGTTATTCAGACAAATCGCAGACTGTTAAAGGGGTCATATGATGCTGCTAAAAAGAACATTATTTGGTGTATTTGGTGTAATGAAATGTGTTTATGTGGTTTAAAGTAAAAAAAAAAATACATTATTTTCCACATACTGTACATTTTTGCTTCTCCTCTATGCCCCGCCTTTTTGAAACGAGTTGATTTTTACAAAGCTTATCGGTCTGAAAAAGCGAGGTGTGCTCTGATTGGCCAGCTATCCAGTGCGTTGTGATTGGCCGAATACCTCAAGCGTGTGACGGAAATGTTATGCCCCTCACCATACTGTGATGCAGTGTCCGGCCGGAGCGATGAGACAAACATAAAAACCCATTATAAACTAGGCATTTGTTGCATCCAGTGGGGACATAATTACTGATTATAATGACTTATACTGTCTTTTTACGCATTGCATCGCGCCGCGTAAACATAAATCTCTGTCTGCATTTGTGATCGGAGAAATGACAAACAACAAGTGCTACTCTACACTGCCAAAAACTCGCGTTTGAATCATCAGTGCCAACGAAAAACACAGCGGCCTAGGGTGAGGGGAGCCCCGGTTTAGCGTGCGCTGAGGCCAGGATAGAGTGAGCTGAGTCCGGACTCCGCTTCGTCCACAGTGAAAGTTGAAGTATTTCCTCAGCTACCAGCACAGATCAGCTCTAGGCATGACAGAGAGAGTATAGGCTACTATGTGTCAAAAAGTTTGATTTATTGCCCCTCATAACCCCCCCACCTCCTACCATAAATGAACA
>NW_015505614.1:852687-855608 GCF_001515645.1 Sinocyclocheilus grahami | reverse complement strand
AACAAAAAAGAGTATCAGATAGTTCGTTAAACAATGCGGCAGTTTTTCAATTTTAAATTATAAAAGTTTGAGAGTTTGTTACCGGTTAGAAAATAAAATAAAAAAATGCTGACATCTCACCGTGATCTAAAAAAAAAAATATATATATATATATACACGCATTATATATATATATCAGATACGTTCGTTAAACAATACAGCAGTTATTCGTCTTAACCCCTGGTTTTTACTCTTTTCTGGAAACACAGACATTACTGTTTATATATTTTATATAGTTTGATGTTTTTTTCTTGAAATGTATGTGTGTGAAAACTTTAATAACTTCCCTTATTACCCCAGTTTAATAATCATATCACGTTTCACAATTTAAATAAAGCACATAGTTAAAAACAATTAACCCACACAAAAACACTTTCCCAAACAATCATAAATTCCATGGGAGCATTGGGGTGGATAAACAGATGGCCAGGTTAGATGGGTGGGGGTGTACAGAAACAGGTGTCCATTTATGGTAGGAGGTGGGGGGTTTATGAGGGGCAATAAATCAAACTTTTTGACACATAGTAGCCTATACTCTCTCTCATGACGAAGCAATATCGTCCTCTTTTGGAAGACCAAACAAAGTAGTTTCGCTTTCACAACGAAGCACACAGCGTCTTCAGGACATGGCTGCAGTGTCAACAATACTACAGTGAGAATAAAAGTTACGCCTTCTTTCTTTGCGTGAACATTTGGGAGGCGTTATGCAAATCTTCCCAGATTGTGACGTAGGTATGTGGGGGCGTGTTAGAACGAGCCGTTTTAGGGGGGCGTGGCTGACTCTTAACTTTTATAAAGAATATCTCTTTGGATTTGAGACTTTAGTCTTTGCAACTTTACAGATCTTCTTTATGCACCAAGAGCTTGTAACACTCCAAAGAGAAAGGAAAAATTTAAAATCGCATCATATGACCCCTTTAACATAAATGGAAACTCTAGTAAATGTTAACATTTGGAACATACCTTTGGAAGAATTTGTTTGCATTTGGGCCCACACTTTTCTTCCCCCATCTCTGTCCAAAGTGAGCAACAGCCATCTTTTGATGAACTTTTAAATCTCTCCATCTGATGCACTGCCAGTACTTGCATTTCTTTGCACTGATTGAGAAAAAAAAAAAAAGACCAGTCGCAATACAGTGGTGTCAAACTCAATTCCTGGAGGGCCGCAGCTCTGCACAGTTTAGCTCCAACCAGCTCTAACTCACACCTGCTTGGAAGTTTCTAGTAATCCTGAAGACCTTGATTAGCTGGATCAGGTGTGCTTGATTATTATTGGAGCTAAACTCTAGCAGTATGTCAGCAAACTCACAATTATAGTTTCACTATAAATAAACATTATTTTTATATTATATGTGTAGAACTGTTTATTAAAAATGATACTATATGCTTGATTATCAAATGTTTACTCACCAGGGTAGCAAGTTCTTCTGGTTTTCTGGCAATTAACAGCACAAAAAGCCCATCAGGTTTTGTCATTAGATGTCAAAGCTAGTGCGCATGTCTTGAAACTCATATAGCAAAAATAATGTTAAAGTTCTCTTAACCACTTTAAGCTTGTTTAATTATATGAATTAAATCATTAATTTCCGAATGTAGTTAAAGAAAAAAGAGAATGTTGGATAAAAGGAAAAAAATATTAATAAGAATTAAAATAAAAAAATACACTAAGAAATAACATGGGCAGGTAAAATATATTATGTTTAAGTTTAAGTGTCACTGCTACATATTTACCACATTGTAAACAGAGAACCACCCCCACCACTCAACCTAAACTGGTCCGCGTCTGCATGGCCATATCTCATATCCAAAATCAGACCAGCCCTTATGGTCCGTAATCGGGTCGAATGTGGCTAAATGTGCCATGTCTCAGTGCAAATCGGGCCAGATCTGCATATCCAAAGCCTAGCCAAATCTGGCAACCATTACTGGGCCAGAGCTGGCTCACTTTTGGTGAGCCGCTGCCAGAACACAGCCGAGTGAGCTGACACTCAGCCGCAATTGGCCCGATTGCGCTGGCTACCTGGGCAGCATGACTATGCCACCACAGGGCAAGTAGTTGATGTTTAGAAAGCAAAGTTCACAAGGTCATCATAATGGATCAAGAGCTTTTGCATTTACACTTTGTCCTGGATCTTGTCTGCAACCCATAACCGAGTGACTAAATCATAGCCTAAATGTTAGAGAGTCAGATTGCAATGGTTGCAGGTTCGAGTCTCAGTACCAGCAGGAATTGTAGGTGCGGGGAGTGAATTTACAGCCGAATGGCTGCCCACTTGAGTATGGGTTACCATTATTGGCCACATGTCACATCACTTCACTTAAAGGGGTCATATGATGCGATTTCAAGTTTTCCTTTCTCTTTGGAGTGTTACAAGCTGATTGTGCAAAGATAAGATCCCTGAAGTTGCAAAGACTAAAGTCTCAAAACCAAAGAGATATTCTTTATCAAAGTTAAGACTCTGCCACGCCCCCCTAAAACGGCTCGTTCAAACACACCCCCACATATCTACCTCACTATGTGGCAATATTAGCATAATGCGGCCCAAATGTTCATGCAAAGAAAGAAGGTGTGGTTTCAGTAACCGCAATTAGTATTGAAGCAGCCATGTCAGGGAGACGCTGTGTGTTTCTAGGCGAAAGCAAAAGCACTTTATTTGGCCTTCAGAAAGTAGATGCATTTAGGAATCTTTAAGATTACTTACAACAGAACAGCAATGCATTTTATGGACAACCGTTTTGTGAACCTAGGAGAGGAGGTAATTCTGACTTTACTATGACAATCTGGCGCTTCTGAATCAACTACTGTTTTGTTATTAGTTTAAGTATTTGCTATTGACTGTTCAAATGCAGAGGTTTGTGCATCGTGTGTGTGTGTGTGTGTG
>NW_015505614.1:816052-850653 GCF_001515645.1 Sinocyclocheilus grahami | reverse complement strand
ACTGTAAGTATGTTTTGTTACTAGTTTAAGTATTTGCTATTGACTGTTCAAATGTGGAGTTTTGCGCATCGTGTGTGTGTGTGTGCGCACATGTGTGTGAGAGAGAGAGAGAGTGAGAGAGACCAGCTTCATCACTACTGTGTCTGTCACGCGACTCTGTTCCCCTTTCGGGCTCTGTCTTTACATTTATTTTGAAAGATGAAGCTCGCGATTATGGTAAGGGGCGTTACATTTCCGACGAGTGCTTGCGGTGTTCGGCCAATCACAATGCACTGGGTCAGCTAGCCAATCAGAGCAGACTGCGCTTGTCGGATGGAGGGACTTTGTAGAAAACTAAGCGTTTGAGAGAGGCGGGGCATAGAGAACCTACAATAATGCACAGTATTTGAAAAATAATGTGTTTTTTTAACATTAAAGCATGTCAACATATTCTGTTACACCAAATACACAAAATAATGATCTTTAAAAAAGCATCATATGACCCCTTTAAATCCTGGTCAACATGGAAGTCTGAACGGCATGAGTAACCAAACACATCACACCTCTTTTGCTCTCATCACACTGGCTTCCTGTTGCTGCCCTCATATAATTTATGGCTTTGACAGTGGCCTTCAGGACTGCCACCAGCATAGCATCTTCCTACATTAATACACTCCTATAAGTGTATGCTCCCTCCTGCCAATTACTATCACTGAATTAGGAACTTCGTTGTTTGTGGCACAAGGTCACTTTCCAGAATGTTCACTGTTTTTGTTCCTCTCTGGTGGAATGAGCTATCGACCTTTAACCTATCTGCTGAGATGTCACATATATTAAAAACAAAACAACAACAAAAACAGCTGAAGACACTTCTACAAGCATTTAAATATTAGGAGGAGAAATACTACACATTTCAATATGTGAATGTCTCAGTAAAGCATGAATTGTTTGTTTGGTACCTTTAATTGTGAATTCTTTGGTAAACCAGTCACATTTTGATGCAGGCTTTGCAAACAGTCTTTTATGGAAAGAAATTAATCAACTAGTAATGTAACAACATTTAGGTAACCATCTTAATTGTATTCATTTGTTGCTGTTTATGCATCAGTAAATCAACCCAGTGACTACAAAAGCAACTTTATACTGTTCCATTTAGTAGCTTGAAAATCATCTGTTATTTAAAATGTGATTACATTATACAGTATACAGAAAGTGAGCAAAGAATGCTCCCTTTATCGTCAGAGTTGTCAATCACTTACTTTCACCCAAATGAAAATATAATACCATACCAACCCAAATCATTGTCAGTTGGTCAGCTGACCTGGCAGGCGTGCAGTTGCAGTGAAGTGAGCAATTTATTATTCCTGAAGTTCCTATAGTTATTTCTATAGTTTTTTGTTTGCTTTTCCTTTGTCTTTATTACATTGTATAGTTTTGGTTGCTTTTCTATTGGCACTGTTACCTATCAAGCACTGTAAATAAACATTACTTTACCCGTCACAGCACAGTGAGTATTCAGGCTAGTTTGATGAGACTAGGTGGCATTTCCCCTCATGGTTTTAAAGGAGCAGCTGGCATGTAAGCCAGAGCATTCTCAAAGAGCGCTAAAAAGCTGCGTCAAAACGCGGTGGCAAAAAGGCAAGGAAAAAACCTAAAAAGCATGACTAAAAGCATAGCTAAAAGCGATGACTAAAAGCATAATTTGATGGTGTCCTGAGTATTTAAACTGGGCTGTTGGACACATCCCAAATGGTGTCTTGACCAATTAGACACTGTCTAAGCTCGGGGTGTTGCAATGTTTCTCCTCTCAATACATACATCAACACGTTATCAGTCACATGGTCCGAATTTTCCCGCTCTTGCAGAGTATAATTTTGGACATGATTTCTATAACAGGAATATGATACATTTGACAAAGTATTGATTGATAGAAACATTTAAAGCATGAATTTTCTTACTCATACATACCCAACATGAATATAATCCTATAAACTATTCAATAGTTATTCAAAATACATACACAATAAGTGATTAGCACATGATAGTCAAATGTGTGGGTTACATACATAATATGGAGTTATGTCAATCCAATCTGATCGAATCTTAAATTGTCTGATACACTCTGAATCCCTACACCATACTCCACTTGGCAATATGCTAGCTGGAAATGCCCATCTGAGAAAGAAAAATCAAAGGGTGTAATCAGTAAACACTCCAACAGGTAAAGAACTGGATCCAACATACATCCTGATCCTGTAATTCAGCTGGGTAACTGAAAAATAAAATTCAGGATTTTCAGCACAATGGACACTACCTTCCAAGAGGACAGCACCAGCAATAAAGCTCTTTCTGATTCTGATTCTGATCAGTAGCACTGATATCAACATCAAGCATAAAGTCGGAATTAAACAGAAAAGGCTTGATTGTTTCTTCCTTATTGTGACTTACTGTATATCCATGTGAGACAGCTTTTGGATCAAGAAAAAAATGTAGGGTAGGACCTGATTTTGACCACTGGGAATTTAATAGATTGTTAGAACGTTGTTTAAACACTGCATGAAAAAATAAATAATAGTGACTTTAAAAGGATGCAAATAATCAGGAGGGGATAAGCAAATGACAGTAAAGTCCACACAAATTTCTGAAAGGAAACTGCTTACACGCAAAACTATATAAGAAAAATTCCTACAAAATGTTATAATAACCCAATATCCCTAGGAGATCTCTAAGATCCACACTTAGTTCAAGACGCAAATAAATTGCCTGAATCTCTGAAGCAACAGTACAGACTCACACTTTGCCAAGTATGTAGAGATGTTCTGCAAATTTGGACAAATAAACAACATCATCAAAAAATGCTTCACAATTTTGAACACTGGCTAAAACCCTATGCATGAGGTGCGAAAAATGGCTGGAGCATTGCAAAGTACAAAAGTCGCAATTATAATAAATGTGAATATTTGAATCTGGTTTTCTAACGTGCTTTACGTTTCTGTAATTTGTAGAAGATTTTATAGGAGATGCATTTTTCATTGATACAATGTCATTGGGCCCTATAGTGAACAGGAAATCTATTATTAAATATATAATTTTCCTTATCTTTTTGGGGCCCAGTGAACAGTCATGAAAAAAAATCCATTGGTTGTGAGGTGTTTAGGTGTTTAGTTGCACAGATGAGAGCATCCTGAGATAGAAAAAGAAAAGCAAATGAGAAGGATTAGTGTAGCTGATGTTCATATTATTTCAGGTAAAGATGCTCACATGCATTTGTTATGATTTAATCGGGCATGTAATGCTAGGTTATAAAATTCCCAAGAGGTTTTGACTAGAGCACACATCACCTACTGATAACATTGGTGATCAGGACATTGCATCTTGTACTATATTGCAACAGCTTTTCCTGTAATGTATTCGGAATGAGAATGACTGCAGTCTTGGGATCCATCTGTTTAGTCTAGATTAAGTTTTGGACAGCTAAATTCCCATAAGACAGAGATACAGTATGATCTGTGCACATTGAAGGTGCTTGCATCAAGGTAGTGATGCCATTTTTCTACTGCCCACACAACTGCTAGGCCTTTTTTAATGTCTTTTGCCCCTCTCAGTGCCATTGAGGAAAAAGCAGTTACTCTCTCTTCACCCTCCAGTTTTTGAGTCATGACACAACCTGCCAGTATCCACTCTTTAGGTTTAATGAGCTGAATACATGGGCTCCTACCATGGACTCAAAAAATGTGTGCACCAGAAGCATGGGGTATGCATTGAGGTGAGTCTTTGCATTTACCTGATAATTTACAAATAATTGGAATGTGCCATCTTTCCTGGGCACCAAGACTGCTGGAGATGCCTGAGCCAAAGAGGAGGGTTCTGTGATACCTTCCTTCATCATCTTCTGAATGTGTTCCAACATGATCTCTTGTTTCTGTGGTGATATTTTGAAGATTCTTTATAGAACTTGAACTTCTTCTGTCAGTATGATATTAATATAATGTTGGTGGTTCCCCTAGACTCCATCCAAACTAATGACCACTTCTGCAGCAGTGGTCTCACGTTTTTTCTGGTTGCAAGTCCTGGAGCGGACATAGCTGGCTTTCTTAAGAAACAGTCAGCAGTAGTCGATTAGTCGAACAGAGTAGAACAGAGCAAGAACAGAAATTTTGAGTTGGCACTGCAATTTTTTAATTGAACTGAATGTGTCAGCAAATTCCAGTTATGTTAGCTTCATGGTTCTCAAATCTGGTCCAAAAAGTGATGGTCAATGAAATTAAAATTAACCAATGAAGTTAACTGTCGAGTTAACTGTTCAAGATATTTACTTGTAAAAGTAACAAGTAATTACTTTCTGCAACTTCGTGACCTGACTTTCAGTTTGGTTTCAGCAGAACAACTAAACAAGCCTATTGTGTACAAAATTCTAACATCTGCAGCTTTCAAAATTAATTGGTAATAGAATGTCCAAACGTTTTGTTGTTAACTTGTCCTTAATCCTACTTTTGTGTTATAAACATTCTGGATCTCTTAGTCCCGGTCACAAAGAAACCAGATAGAGCAGTCAAACAGAAGAATTCTAATCTATTTACCACAATTTCAAGCTTGGATATACCACATCAAATCACATCTTGTAGCAAACTACTGGTGAACCAGAAGAATTTCTACTCTTTTTTTTTCCTGCACCTAACTATCATATAAATTATCAGTTTTGAGTCTTTTATACACTAAATGTCTGTGGGTCTAAATATTACAAGAAAATACCCAATACAACAGCAGGGTGCAGCACCTTTGGAAAATGGGTCCAATAGAGCAGAGGTTCTCAAATATGTACGCAGGCAAGCTTCATTCTCTACAAGATATTGCATTTCAGGTTGAATCCAGTATCTGACAGTAACATTAAGAGCAACTGATAGGAGCAAGCATAAAAACATCTTCATACGCTTCAGTGCATGTCTTGACAAATGACTAGCAATCATAACATGCTGTTTTAATCATTGAAACAACCCTTATAAATAATTAATACCTCTAATGTAATATAGCAGAACATATAACACAGTACACAGCTGTGAAAAAAGCTCACTGCCATCTTATCAGTGGTGTTAGAGAAGGGCATGCAAGGCAAGCACTGCAGGAGGGCCCTGCACGATGGGGGCCCCATAATGTTTGATTCCAATAAGTAGAGGTGGACAGTAGTGAAGTATTTTTACTTTACTTAAGTAAATTTAAAAAGTATCTGTTATCAGAGTGTTTCTTTGGAAAACTTTTGCTTCACTACATTCCAAAGCATAATGTTGTACTTTTTATTGCACTACATTTCATAAATAAAAGTTTTATTTTTTTACCTTTTAAACTTAAGAACATTAAAAAATGTAGCACTTTGTTGTACTCACGTAAAACTTTGAAATTACTTTGACTTGAGTAAAAGTAATAAAGTACTAGATTTTCAATGTAATTAAGTATTACATTTTATTTAATATGAAACATAGTGCAGTAAAAAGTACAATATTATGCTTTGGAATGTTGTGAAGTAAAAGTTTTCTAAAGAAAAACACTGATAAAGTACAGACACTTGAAAAAGCTCTGCCTCTGCAAATAAGTAGACTACAGTTTATTTGACAATGTTAAACAATTACATAAAACCACTAGCACACAAGATACACAGGACAGAGCTCCTTTCTGCAATTACAGAAACTTTTTATTTTATTTCATTGTTTAAAATTGAAATCTCCAGCATGCTGTAGACTTGCAGCCCACCAGATTTCCACTTTGTCACTGAGCCTCATCTGTCTTTGCAGCCTCTGCAAATTAGTGTAATATTCATGCACATTAATTTTCTTATTTTTGTTCTGTCTTCTCTGCCTTTGTCACAAATGTATCTTCTCCTTCTCTTCCTCTTTTCTTATCACATTCATTCATAATTTTGTGCCAGTTTGTGTTTTTCTCTGTGCTACACAATTGAAAGCATATTTAATTCCACTTAACTGAGGCATACAATTTGTTTAGACTGGGAAAATGGCTGTTTACCTTAATTTTTTTTTTCTCTGCCTTCTGCAAAGATTTATAGGCAAATCATTTTTTTTAAAACAACCATACTGACGTAAAATTGATAGCAGAAGTGGGTCATTGATAAGTATTACAAACTTAATTATTGTGAACTCTTACTTATAAGAGGAGGAAATATGAACCTAAATGGTAACTAAATAACTGACATTACTTTCTCTAATTCATATCAAAACACATTAAACTATGAATAAATGCATATATTTTGTGCAGTTTTTACTTTTTAAATTCAAATTGTATTAATTGAATCCATCAACAATGGATGTGCTGTCACTTTAATTGAACATGAGTAGCACTGCAAAAATAGACACCTGCTCTGAAACACTCCCTTCACTGCTGCCCACACAGTGCTCCTGATTCACTCTGACCTGCTGCTCATGATGTGAACACATTTGATAACAAGGGTGCCAGAAAACAACTAAATGAAATACGAAATCTGCAGAATGGTAGCTCTTCGGGAACATGATTGGAGACCCCTGCTTAACTAATTGCAGCCTTGGGACATCAGACAGGGAAAAAACATTTATAACTGTTTGGGACAAAACTCAGTTTCATCAGAATACATAGCTGCTTTGGAATAGCCTTCAATAGAGAAATATGCCTTTTGGTCCCAAATGATGTAGTTATGGAAAAAGAAACAAGATTCACATAGACCGTGGGTGCCCAATCCTGTTCCTGTAAATCTACCTAACTGCGAAGATAATTTCCAAACCTGATCAAGCACAACTGAACCAGCTAATTAAGATCTTCAGGAGATCTTCTTGATAATTACAGACAGGTGTGCTGAAACAGGGTTGGAGCTGAACTCTGCAGGTAGGTAGATCTCCAGGAATAGGATGGGCAAAGACTAAAGACAAAAGTCTCAAATCCAAAGAGATATTCTTCATAAAAGTTAAGATTCAACTACGCCTACCTAAAACGGCTCATTCTAACACGCCCCCACATGTCTACGTCACGATGTGGGAAGATTTGCTTAACGCAGCCAAAATGTTCACGCAAAGAACGAAAGCATAACTTTTATTCTCGCTGTAATATTGTTGCTGCCGCCATGTCATGGAGACGCTGTGTGTTTCGTTATGAAAGCGAAACTACTATGTTTGGCCTTCCAAAAGAGGACGATTATCAGCTTTGTCATGCCTAGAGCTGATCCGTGCTTGTCGCTGAGGAAATACATCAACTTTGCGCTGTGGATCGCCGGGGTCGTCACATGTGGTTGCCTCAAGCCCACCGACCACGCCTTTCTCAAGCCCGCCGGCCATTCCTCACTCTAGACCGCCGGCTGCTGCTCACTCAAGCCCGCCGTGTGTGACGCTGTGTGTTTAATTGTGAAATCGAAACTACTTTGTTTGGCCTTCCAAAAGAGGACACGACTAGAAATCACCTTCCAAAAGAGGACGATTTCCGCTTCGTCATGCCTAGAGCTGATCAGTGCTTGTCGCTGAGGAAATACATCAACTTTGCGCTGTGGATCGCCGGGGTCGTCACATGTGGTTGCCTCAAGCCCACCGACCACGCCTTTCTCAAGCCCGCCGGCCATTCCTCACTCTAGACCGCCGGCTGCTGCTCACTCAAGCCCGCCGTGTGTGACGCTGTGTGTTTCATTGTGAAATCGAAACTACTTTGTTTGGCCTTCCAAAAGAGGACACGACTAGAAATCAGTGGTTAAGTTGTATTTACAACACTGTTCCAGAACAGTTCAACCCAAATATTCAGATGTGTGCAGGACATTTTGTGCAGGACTGTTTCCTGATCCTGGGAGAGTAGACTACAATAAGTGAGTAAAAAGACAGTATAAGTCATCATAATCCATAATTATGTCCCCACTGGATGCAACAAATGCCTCGTTTATAATGGGTTTTAATGTTTTTGTCTCATTGCTCCGGCCGGACAGGGCATCACAGTATGGTAAGGGGCGTAACATTTCCGTCACACACTTGAGGTATTCGGCCAATCACAATGCACTGGATAGCTGGCCAATCAGAGCACACCTCGCTTTTCAGACCGATGAGCTTTGTAAAAGTCGACGTGTTTCAGAAAGTCGGGGCATAGAGGAGAAACAATAATTTACAGTATGTGGAAAATAATGTGTTTTTTTAACCTTAAACCGCATGAACACATTTCATTACATCAAATACATGTAATGAATGTTCTTTTTAGCAACATCATATGACTCCTTTAATCTTAGTATGCTTATACAATTTTTTATATTTATAATACATTTTATACAATAATAATTTAGATATCGATGACCGTTTTGAAAAGATGAGCACAAGTTTCACACAGTATGTGTAATATCTGCACCTGCCCCGGTCATACCCCTCACTTGCCACATAAAGGAGCCATATTTGGAATACTGAATTTGTGCCACACCTGAATCGCATTAGATCAGCCATCATATATATAGACCTGGGCTGTGTCCGGAACCGTCCCTATACCCTTAAATAAGGTACTATTTGAGGGGACAGCCATTTGTAGTGGTGTCCAAAAGCATAGTGGACATTATCGAGTACACTCATTCAATCCCATAACTCACCGCAATAACAAGTGTACAACCAATGTACATTCAGTGGCTAGAGAATACACATAATGCACTGTGAGGGTCGTGCTGAATGGATTCTGTACATCTCGCCAGAAGATGTTGCTGAATCATCCATTCATACTGTCACGCTACGGTGAATAATGAGCACACGAAGAAGAAGAAGAAGATGAAGTCAAATAGTATTTAACCTGTTGAGCGGTACGGTCCCACATATGGGATTTTTATTTCCGTGCCCCTGGGAGTACGGTCCCACATATGGGATTTAGAACGTTTGGTGACGTCACTTAACTGCCAAATTCAAACTGCGTTTTCGCGATTTGGCTGATGCTGAGACACCTCTGCACTTCTCATATAATCACAACTATGCAGTGTTTGTAACCACATAATGTTTATTTTATGTAAAAATATTAAATGTATTTTCAAATTTCCCTGATCTTTCCTTTATTTTCCTCTCTTTTCTTACAATCTAAATTAAATTAGAAAAAGTGCCCTTCAAATGTAACATGGAACATGCACTTATGCTCCATTCAGAGTTGAATCTCACTTAAAATGCCAAAATAACCTGTAAAGTCCACTTTACAGGGCACTTATAACTGTATGGCACACATTTTGTGTCAGATAAGAGAGACACACAAGATTTCCCAGGACCAGTATTGAAAACTGCTTGTTTAATTGAGAATTGAATAAGAGAAATGTTTGAGTTATAGTGGTGGACTGGCATGCTGTAATATCCAGTTATCCAATTATTTTGCTAGTTCAAAGCAGAAATATACTCATCTAATGAAGTGTGTACACTTTTCATAATGAAATTAGGAATTAATTTACATCCTGTAGGGACAAAGGTTTTAGTCAGTTACCAAAGTAAAAAAAAAAATGTTCTGTGATTTAGAGAATGAAGCATCCTTGTTTGGAATATTATATCTTCAAGTTTTAAGACCAATGATCAATCACTGAAAAATATGAAAAAAAGACCCAATAAGAAGGTTTTACCCAGTTTTACCCAGTACCTGTATGCTATTAGACTAGTATGTGCAAGCATGTATGTATGAATGAATTAATGAATGAATAAATGAATAAATAAATAAATAAATAAATAAATAAATAAATAAATAATAAGTTATTTGGACAGTTTGCTTTAGGTTGTCCTACATGAAATATTTGAGTAGAGATTTCCATCATATAGAACCACTGTCAATGCAAGTTCATCCAAAGTGTTATAATAACATACTAACAAGTTAAATACAAATTTTCTTACACGTATGATGTTAGTTGTTGGCAATTTAAGGATAGTGTTGTGTACATCCTTAGCACTTCCAATTGAGTTGCTTTGCTTTTTTAATTAAAGTCCTTTTAGCAGGTCCTTAGCCCAAGCACACTCCACAATAGTAACTCGCCCAAAAAACGCCAACATAACAGAAAGTCTTTTAAAATGCCAACATAACATAACATTAGACTTTCACAAATCTCCTTATTTTCTCATTTTGCTTAAAAATGCATAAAATATAACAATTTATTTCAACATTTTCTCTCTCGATATACAGCCCTGTGCAAAGCATGATGAGAAGTGTACTTCTTATTACTTAAACTTATTTTGAGCTAATTGATTTTCATTCTTTCAAAATGAAAACATTAAGCCAAAAAGGCTAAATTTGTTCTGTGGCTTCTGCTACCAGAGCAGAAGTAACATTGTGCTGCAGAGACTAATGACTTGCTTCAAACCGCTACCAATGTACCAGATTTCCTCAAGAAGGTCATAACCGGAGATGAATATATATGTATATACACTGAACAAAATTATAAACGCAACACTTTTTTATTTTTTTTTTCACTGTTTTTGCCCCCATTTTTCATGAGCTGAACTCAAAGATCTAAAACTTTTTCTATGTACACAAAAGGCCTATTTCTCTCAAATATTTTTCACAAATCTGTCTAAATCTGGTGTGAGGCAAATGGTGGTCACACCAGATACTGACTGGTTTTCGGACCCCCCAAATACAGTAAAACTGCACATTTTAGAGTGGCCTTTTATTGTGGCCAGCCTAAGGCACACCTGTGCAATAATCATCCTGTCTAATCAGCATCTTGATATGCCACACCTGTGAGGTGGATGGATTATCTTGGCAAAGGAGAAGTGCTCACTAACACAGATTTAGACAGATTTGTGAGAAATATTTGAGAGAAATAGGCCTTTTGTGTACATAGAAAAAGTCTTAGAATTTTGAGATCAGCTCATGAAAAATGGGGGCAAAAACAAAAGTGTTGCGTTTATAATTTTGTTCAGTGTAGTTCTCTCTTCTTGTCTGTACTTATACTTGGTATTAGGAGATATTGCTTGGCCATTACGACAAATTGCTTGAGATGTTCTTCATTTGTAAGTTGCTCTGGATAAATAAATAAATGTAAACAATGTAGATTGCACATTCTATTAGAATTGTGTAGTGAACAGCGGTCAAGATGGCAAGACTCCTTTCCACACAACACATGGAAAGTTATGTTCTGATGAGATCAGGCTTGTGGACAACAAAGGATGCCTTTTGTTTTAATATAACAACACTACCTCGTGTGGATAGGGGGGGGTTAACATTAACAAACAGCAACCCCCAGACAGGAACTGCCTTTCTCCCTCAAATGTATCATTTGTGGAAGGATAAGGATCCTTTCATGGATCAAAGACTGATCAGTTCTTCACAGTTCTTCATTCTTGAGACCTAAGTGTGAACTCACTCACTACCTCAGACTGACCAAACCGGTTTTACCTTGTGGAGAAGGGAGATAATATTATCATACTGCAACCCCCACCCAGGAACTGCTTTGTTCTCCCTTACTCTTATCAAAGTGTGAATGATCATAAATTCCCCTCACAGTTTTGTGCCAAAGCCACAAAGGAAAAACACATCTTCACATGCATTCACACAAAATGGACAAAAAATTGGCTAAACCTTCCTCATATCAATGTACAGAACTGTATATACTTAATGAGTGTTGTGTGATACAACACTGTATGCAACATTACCTCTTAAGGTATATACAGTGTATATGAATGCATGGGTCATTGCTCAGCATTACCCATTGGTGTTTAGTCTTCATATTTTCAGCACAATGTATAGGTCATTCTGGAATTGGTTTGGAAAGTGAATTATGCATAGCAAAAAATACATTTTTCCAAATGTGGACTTTAAGCTATGTACATACTTAGATCTTATGCCAGAGAGGCCATACCATGGCCACCTCTGACAGCATCAGTCAATCAGAATGCTGGATCTGAAAGGTGCCAACTTGCAAACCCCGCCTTCTCAGGAAAGGAATAAAAAAATTATCTTCAAGACAAAGAGTTGTGCTAAGATGTTGTAAGCTAAGTTAGCTTATTGGTGAGGTCTACTGCTAAGCCAAGAGCTAAGCTGCTAAACTGCTCTGCTGGAGAAACAAGGAACTTCTGTAAAAAGTCAGTTTTCGGGAGTTTGGAAACTGTCACAGCAACAACGACCACAAGCTTAGTCCCCCCCCAATCTTCGGCAACGACTTCAGAATCTTCTCTTCAGTGATCCTCTGTTTGCAAGTTCCAAGCTGCCAGGATCTTCTCCAACGACTTCAGAATCATCTCTTCAGTGATCCTCTGCTTGCAAGTTCCAAGCTGCCAGGATCTTCTGCTATGACTTCAGAAAGTCAACGTCAATGATCCTCCCTCCTGCGTGTTCCAGGTAGTCTGGATCTTCTGTACAGACTTCAGAACCATCACCTTCAAGGCTCTGGTTTGCGTGTTCCAGACCAAAGAACCTTCTCGTGCTCAGGAGTTCATTGTCCACCAGTGCTTCTTGTTCAATACTGTGAAACGGATCCAACTCCTTTAATTCCACGGCAACGACAAGTGGAAGACATCGCCACTCAAACTCAGCACATGACCAGGCGGAAAGTAAATGTATCACTCTTTCCAAACCTCTTTCCAGAGACCGTTGGCACTAGTGTACTGTCAGAGTATGATTATCTAATTTGCATTAGATTCTATGAAACTGATGTCAGTTAATAACAAATAATCTTTCAATTTATTTGTTGAAACTAGAATAAGGTTTACCTTATTACTTCTAGGAAACTTCAGTTTATCTTTCCACAAGATAACGTCCATAGTAACATCAAACTCAGTCAATTGCATTATCAATCTTTTGCACTTTATCCATTCATTATATCCATTTAGTAGTTGTTAGTTATTCTTCTCTATCCATTTGTTAATAAAACCCCTTTTGATTACACTTGTGTCTTCCTTGTGTTGATAATACAGTAAAAAGGCTCTACATGTTATCGATATCTCACAAATCCTTCAGATTGGTCAGACTACAATGTCCTATAATTGAAATGTAATTTGTATTTATTTAACAGTCTTTCATTGTTGTTCTTTATTATCAAGGTAGAATTCCTTGGTTGGTGCCCCATAGAATAGTATTACCAAAACTAAATATTAAAGCAGCACTATGTAACTTTTGGCGCTCTAGTGGTTAATAAACAGAACTGTACACATCCCATGGAAGAACATTCCAACCGGAGCTACTTCTCTAAGTTTATGTCTATGGCGATTCACGCAGGTATGTGTTACTCTGCAGCGGTGACGACCCGACCAGGCTACAATAGTCCAAATATAAGTACTTATTATAAGTGTACCATAGTGATTCGGAATAAGACAAAAACGCAGTTTGGAAGATGAATTCATGATGTACTCGCTCATTATATACATTTTGCAAATTTTGAACACAGAAACAGTTACATAGTGCTGCTTTAATATTAATATTAATATTATTATTAATATTTAAGCCCAAAGCCATTACACTGGTGGTGCTACTTAAATCTAAAATCACTGCATTTAATGATGCCCTGTGTTAGGCTATCTAACATTTGATATCACTACAATTGATTGTAATTTGAGTCTCCCATGTGCTTCATGGGGAGCTGTTTCTGTGCTTACTGCCTATATAAAGAATTTCTAATCTAGCCTTGCTGTTCTGTCTAAAGCCAGGCTTAGACTATTGGAGTTTTAAAATCTTAACTGATTATGGAATCTGGTTTCAACACACATAAGAAGAATCTTTGATCTTGATAAAGAATCTTTACTTCCCTCAAATCTTAAACATTGTAGGGTATCAGACCGAATCAGACAATCTAAGATTTGGTCAAGAACATGGTTGAACAGAGGCCCAAGACACAGGATGTTCGTAAATCAGACCCTGGTGCCACAAGCCAGTCTGAAGCAAGCCTAACCAACCAACTTTCACAGAACAGCTTTCAAAATTAACACAGAGAACACACTGATCATAACATCTCAGGAAGGAGATTGTCAATTTTGGGGCAAGTAAGCAAGATTAATGGTCAAAGAAATGCACAGCATGACCATCATGTAAACCAGTGATAGTAATCACGAGCTCTTTGGATTGACTTCCCCCACCTCGACGACAAAGAACAGACTGAGATTCCTTACAGACCTTTTAACCTCTGGTCTTCACAGAATATGTCCTCATCCACAGAATGGCACATAAACTGCCTTTCCATGCACCTAAATGACACTAAAAGGACTTTTGAGGAACTAATAATTTATATGCATAACTCCATATTATGTATGTAACCCACATGTGTGACTATCAGGTCTTAATCATTTATTGTGTATGTATTTTGAATAACTATTGAATAGCTTAAGGGTTCATGTCTGGACCAATCCAACACACTATATATTCTCTTTTTATATAACAAATACTCTGTAACCTCAGTTAACAAGCCATATGAGGACCCATGAACCCTTCCCCCCGGAATGCGTAACACCCCAGGAAGTCGAACGCCTCTTTGTTGCATGGCAACCAACGCTGATGTAGCGAATCAGCTCATGGGGAAATATGAATAATTAACCATAACTAATTATGATTAATTATTCATATTTTAGATCCACTGTAGAGTATCATATTCTTGTTATAGAAATCATGTCCAAAATTATAATCTGTAAGAGCGGGAAAACTCTGTGATGAGATAACATTTTGATTTATGAATTGGGAGGAGAAATATACAACACCCCGAGCAAAGGCAGCGTCTAATTGGTCAAAACACCATTTGGGATGTGGCCAAAAGCCCAGTTTAAATACTCAGGACACCATCAAATCTCCCCTTTTTTAGCCCCTTTTAGCTCTCATTTTTTTCACCTGTTGCTTTTTAGTCATAGCTTCGAGCTATGCTTTTTAGTCATGCTTTTTAGCTTGCCTTTTTGCCCGCTTTTTAGTCATGTGCTTTCAAGTCATCACTTTTAGCCATGCGGCTTTTTAATCATGGCTTTGAGCTATGCTTTTTAGTCATGCTTCTTTAGCTTTTTGAGCGTGCTCTGGCTTACATGCCAGCTCCTCCAAAACCATGAGGAGAAACGCCACCTAGTCTCGTCAAACTTTACTTCTATTTCTTTAATATAGTTTATTTTATTTTCCGTTGAGAGTTCCGTGTTCCGAGTTAAGTTTTGCCTAACGCCGTGTCTCTGAGTCCGACCTCTAGTGCCATCTAAAACTTCAACTTCAACCACAACTCCGCATCGTCAGCCAACGCCCAACCACTGGCTTCCCAAGACTGAACTTCCAGCCAATCAGCAACCGCGGGAAACCCCCTTTTCTGCAAGGACGACAACAAAGGGAACCCCCGTACAGGCAACGCAAGTACCTCCAGATCCTAGCTGAACTGGTGCATTTAATATAAATGTTTACCTCATTGAGGAACTCAGTGCGAGGGTTAATTAAGTGATTGATGGTTGTTCAGGTCTCTGCAATTGCACATATTGCTATAAACTTGGGATTTGACATTTTCATTCTCTTAAACTAATTATTTCCTCACTTTCTGTCTTTCTGCAACTTGTGTGAATGTGTGTTTATGTGTTAGATTAGTTTATATGTCTTAGATTTATCCAATAAAGCCTTATTTATATTGAAAAGAGAAGTATCTTGTGTTTTGTGCTTACAAGTTAATGTCTTAAACTGCCGTTCTTGTTACTGTGCTAATTAATAGTGTTCTCACTAAATTTTGGATATAAATATCCATTGCAGAGTTGATGGTATACGGCCCGTTCAATGAATCGCTTGCCATCTCATTGATCAGCCGTAAAACAGTGATTCTGTCCAAATTCCCTTTAAAATTTTAAATTATTCCCTTTGAGCTAAATTGACCTGTTTCCCTTACAACATGGACACACTACAAGATTTGAAAATCATGGAGCATCACTACAAGATATTATTTAGATTATCATGCCAGAGGGAGCACCTCATGTGATCTCATGGAGCAAATTGTTATTGATGTTTTAGCAACTAATGTTTACCTATGTTAGCTAGCATGCTAGCAGTTTTCTACACTCACCCGGTACATTTAAAACTGAGGTGATTTCACCCCAGTGCTTCTCTTTGTCCTTTCGGCTGTGGTACGTTTTTCAACACAATATACAGCCAGTCATGTTATTACAAAACTTCTACAAGCAGTTTCCATTTGTTTTTAAGCTTTTACCTCATCATAACCTCCCACAGTGCAAATTAACCTGTGATGCAATAATGTATAAATCAGAGTTAGTTGTGACCTGTGCCATAGTGGGGTTCACCTTTGTATAAAACATACTGCCAGCTCTCATTATTGAACTCAGTATGGTGCATTGGAAATATTCCTCTGGCTCTTTGCTTGTGCTTTTAACATGCAGCTGCCATAGTAACACTTGTCTGATCCAAGAGTATGATGCATCTGAAGGGATGACGTTGTTAAGAGTAATATGAGACTAAAGTGAGACCCATTGGAGTCTGATACATTATATTGTATGTAAGATTAGCTGGAATAAATTGTTATTCTTCATCATTATTGGATATTAAATTCACCAAGAAATTGTTTAATAAGCAAAATGCTCTTTCTAGTGTTTACATGTTTACTATTGAAGCAGGAAATTGGAGTGACATATCAAAGGTCTTGTTGGCTTTTATTACATAAGCTGCTTTTCCGCCTAAATTACCTGGAACAATTTGTCCCAGGAACTATTTTCCCAGGAACATTTTTCCCCCAGACCTGTTGCCGTCTGCGTTTCCATCGCGGTCTAAAGTACTGAGAAGATTAGACAAATAGTCTGGTGACGTAGGTCTGCGGGCGTTTTTCAATACCAAGTACGCCAATTTCGGACTTGCATCCTCAGTAGTTCGGACTTCGCGAGTTCGACTCGTTTTCATTTAGACATATTAATAGCCGCAGAAATGTAGTTCAGGGAACATACATTACAATGAAACTAAATATTTTCATTTTAACATATTAATAGATTAATAGAATAAAGACCATAGATTACCTGTTAGATTTATCCAAAATGAATTATATCTTATGTTTAACCACTACAAAGACATCAGAGTCAGCGGCAAATGTCAAAAGGACTACCCGAAGTTAGGCTACTCTCATCGGGAAACATGAGCACTGAGTGCCCAGTGATCGCCTGGAGCTCACGTTTTCGAAATCGGCAAAGCACATTTTCAAATAATTTAATTTATAGTCTTTATAAATAAACTGCAGATTTGAGTTTTAAGCAACTACATTCTTGCCTGAAATGCTTTTAAAACTACATTTCATGACACAATAACAGTAATATTTAAAAAAAATTATGCGAATAAATGGTTGTTGAAATACAGTGCAGCGTGAACTCAATCAATCAGCATATTCAGCACCCAAGTCACACCCTCGAAAGTTCCACACCTTTGAAAAAGTACTACCTCGCGAGCAGGGACTTTCTGCGGGGTATTTTTTTACCCAGAACTTTATTTAGATCCCGGTTCCTGCAGTGGAAACACTGAATGTACTCGGTTTAATATTTGATTGTAGCAGTCTTTTTTATAAAAGCAATAAGATATTTGAGGCTGTGCTACACTGAACAAAATTATAAACGCAACACTTTTGTTTTTGCCCCCATTTTTCATGAGCTGAACTCAAAGATCTAAGACATTTTCTATGTACATAAAAGGCCTATTTCTCTCAAATATTGTTCACAAATCTGTCTAAATCTGTGTTAGTGAGCACTTCTCCTTTGCCAAGATAATCCATCCACCTCACAGGTGTGGCATATCAAGATGCTGATTAGACAGTATGATTATTGCACAGGTGTGCCTTAAGCTGGCCACAACAAAAGGCCACTCTAAAATGTGCAGTTTTACTGTATTGGGGGGTCCGAAAACCAGTCAGTATCTGATGTGATCACCATTTGCCTCACGCAGTGAAACACATCTTGGTAGAGAAATTAACATTCAATTCATAGGCAACAGCTCTGGTGGACATTCCTGCAGTCAGCATGCCAATTGCATGCTCCCTCAAAACTTGCGACATCTGTGGCATTGTGCTGTGTGATAAAACTGCACATTTTAGAGTGACCTTTTATTGTGGCCAGCCTAAGGCACACCTGTGCAATAATCATGATGGCTAATCAGCATCTTGATATGCCACACCTGTGAGGTGGATGGATTATCTCGGGAAAGGAGAAGTGCTCACTAACACAGATTTAGACAGATTTGTGAACAATATTTGAGAGAAATAGACCTTTTGTGTACATGGAAAAAGTCTTAGATCTTTGAGTTCAGCTCATGAAAAATGGGGGCAAAAACAAAAGTGTTGCGTTTATAATTTTGTTCAGTGTAAACATAGCGAGTATACTTTTTGTCTAATGATGTCCTTTAGCAGTAAATGTATTCACAAAATAGTACAGCCTTTTATTTCTTTTTAAGTGCTATTTACAGAATTTTGTTAGGTCAGTAATTTATAATAAATTATAGCAGACTGTTTTGTCTTGAAATATTTTTTTAGTATATAAGAAGAAAAGTAATGACTTGAGCGAAGAAATGCCCAGTAAAAGAAAGAAAAATGAGTAGTGAAGACGAAAACAGGCTATCTAAGTGTTCGTGTCAGATAAAGTCATGAGGTTGGTAATAGTTTCATCATTCTAAAAGACTCTTTGAGGCCTCCACTGATCTGAACTTTGACAGGGAGTAAGGGCAACATCACTGAGAGAGAGAAAGCGACCGAAATAATTAGAGGGTCTCAGCAGGGGAAGAGAGATTCTCAGCATGGCAAGGACAGCTCTAATTGAGAATAATAACTGTGTTTGTTGCTCTGTGGTAAACATTAGTATACTACTAAATGAACTGTGAACATGTCTCTGCCAAAAGACGGGGAAAGATGAAAATATTTAATAAGCATTCAGAAATTGGAAAATAGTTCCCTTTATTTGTCCTCGTAACAGAAACCTACATCTAAATTTCTTTTATTATTGCATTTACTACATGCCTAACTACATGTCTCATGAGCTATGTTATAAAACATTAGTTCTCAAACTGGGGGCGTCTTCGTGTTG
The DNA here is from genome assembly GCF_001515645.1 of Sinocyclocheilus grahami. NCBI lineage: Eukaryota > Metazoa > Chordata > Actinopteri > Cypriniformes > Cyprinidae > Sinocyclocheilus > Sinocyclocheilus grahami. Next base: position 831,724 of record NW_015505614.1, on the reverse strand, counting down.
TGAGTGTTTTTCATGTGTACACAGGTTTTTAAAATTTACTTAAATGTTTAAGGAACAGTGTTGATTTTAGGTTATATGATACACAATTATGTTTTTCATGATTATTCAGCTTTTAACAGTAATGTATTATATAATGATGTGACAAATAATAACTGAAAGTACAAATAATGAAATGAAAGAAAAAGTACAAATAATGAAAGAAAAAGGGTGTGGAATGTTGGTCACTTCATGCACATAACTGTTGCAGCTTTAATTATGTACTAAAGGGAGAGGGGCAAATTACCTTATGCAATTCATACAGTAGACCAGTGGTTCTAAAACCTCTCCATGAAGTACCCCTAGCACTGCACATTTTGTATGTCTCCCTATATCTGACACACCCACTCCAGGTCTTGCAGTCTCCACTAATGAGCTGATGAGTTGAATCAGGTGTGATAGATGTGGGAGACATACAAACCCTGCATTCCACTCGGAAAGGGCTCATTCCTACGCCCTAATCCCTTTAAAGGGTTTACCCTCCGGAGTGAGAGCTTCGAAGGGTTGAAGGGTGTAGGGAACCAAACAACTGTTTCTTGAAGGGCCCTTCTGCATCATCATCACATTCCCACACGGAGGCGCCGTCATCATGCAAATAATCTGCGCAAAGGATCATGGGAGCCCTAAGTGTCCATCAGTTGTACCCTTCGAAATCCTTCATTCCGAAGGGCCCTTTGAAGTGACCAGTTTTGAGCACTTCGGTTTGGAACGCCCCTTCAATATGGCGGCCATGATTGTTTTCATTCCGAAGTGCCCTTCGGAGGGTGATATATCCCGTTTGGAATGCACCGAAAATGTGCAGGGCTGGGGGTACTCCAGGACAGGTTTGAGAACCACTGCAGAAAATGTGCAGGGCTGGGGTTACTCCAGGACAGGTATGAGAACCACTGCAGAAAATGTCTAGGGCTTGGGGTACTCCAGGACAGGTTTGAGAACCACTGCAGTAGACTGATGAGTATGTGCTTAGAATAAGTACTTAGTACATATGTTACACCTCTAGAAAGGAGCAGACATCTTTTCTGATGCAACACATTAAAAGGAGTGTTTGGCAAGGAAATCGGCAAGGAAAAATATAACAATTGTAATGGAAATTTTTCTATAAATTTTTTTCTATTTTCCATATGTTCTATTTGAACAGGTGTTGGCCTTTAGTATTTTCTCTGTGTACGTGGATAAAACTTCTGTCAGTATTCCTCTAACAGGGGAATGGCTATGACCAGTTAGAACTAATCTGAGAAGATACTGTTGAAGGTCAAAGTCGATCCTTGGACAGCCTTTATCAATATAAAAGGGACTGTATTGAATTGCCTTCTGTCTTTCTCACTACAGAGCTTCTCTGTGTTGGATAGACCATTCTTGTAAGAAGTAAAGGACCAAAGACAAACCCTATGACTGGCTTTTCACTCTCTGTCTCACATTTAGTAACAGATTTAGAATTTTTCCCACAACACAATATAAAGTAGATAACAAATGGAATGACTCAATTCTCTTGCGGTATCTGCTCGTCTCTGGAATACAGTAGTAAGCAAACTATGTTAAGCTTATTTGAACCCAAGTATTATTCTTTTTTCCGTTAAACCCCTTTAAGAGCACTATAAATTCTGTTAAAGCATGAATATACTCTGAATCAATCATGACAGTATAATGTTGGTCCATAAACAAGCATATAAAACTGTCTTCCAGTTAATTTTGACGTAGTAGCATACAAGATAGTGGACACCAGCGAACTCCATGTGCCTTAATGAACTTATGTTACACTTAACTGCCCCATTTAACCATAAAATACAAAGAAACTAATTAACTGTTACTATTTACAAGATATTTTCATATCTGTGCTCACTGTGTACAATAATAATACTTCACAAGTAATTAAAACACTGTTTTGGTGATCAAAACGATGTAACATCAAAGTGCAGATGAGAAATGTTCATGGATGCTTTAACTTGTAATATATTGACTTAATCTTACCTGCAAGAAAATATATAACAATATAAAGTCAACAACAAACAGAGCATCTCAATTATTTGCGTTATCTGCTCGTCTCTGCATTAACTGCAGTATTAAGTATGTTCTTGAACAGACCTTGTGAGAGCTCCCTCTAGCAGTTTGTATATATTACATCCATGTATAGATGTATTCCTGCAGACCTCTACTGAAATAATAAACAGGAGCCCATGACACTTTAAACATTTTTAGATTACCACCTCTAAATGGAAATGTATATAGTTTTCACATTTTAAAGGTGACATATTATGAAATTCTGACTTTTCCAGGTTTTAAGTGCTATAATCAGGTCCCCGGTGCATCTACAAACAAGGAAACGTGAAAAAGATTAACCCAGTAACTTTGTTTTGGTAAGCCTTTTTCTGCAAGCGTCTGAAAAAACGAGCTCCTCTGATTTCGCTCCCTTGGTGACGTGACAAAGGGATCTAATTATAATATTACCGCCCCTTAATCTGCACGTTTCCACCCATGGCACCATCATTTTGATTTCGCAAGTGACAACAGTGTAATGCCATGGCGAAAGTTTGAGCAAAACTTGCTAACTGTCTTCGCCGTTGCCGGCTAAAACTCTATAGGTCAAAAAAGAAGCCATATCTAAACATGATCCAGAAGCGCAGGCGTTTTCTCTGGGCCAAGGCTCATTCTCAGCTTCTTACCTTCACAGACATAACTGACTTTTTACATGTTTTTAATGTAAACTTGTGTGTGAAAGAGAACTTAGTTTAGTACTCACATGCTGTGACAGCCGCTTTCTGTCCGTGTGCTTCGGATGTGTGCTCTCAGAAAACCATATATCAGAAGTTTAAACTAATATGGTTTAAAACGCATGATTTCAATGCGATAACCATGATAATCAGAACCACAACAGATGTTTTTAGCAGGTACGAGCTGAAATGGCGCAGCTCTATTCTGGAAAAGTGGGCGGGGAGCAATAAGCTCATTTGCATTTAAAGAAACAGGCACGAAAAACAGCGTGTTTCTGCTTCCACTCAAAATAGGCATTTTCAAAATGATATAATAAATGATCTCTGGAGTATTTTGAGCTGAAACTTCAGAGACACATTTTGGGGACACCAGAGACTTATATTACATATTGTAAAAATGGGCATAATATGTCTCCTTTAAATGAGGGTCTGCCATTTTCATTACACTAGTGCCAAACATAGTGTGTCAAGTCAAGTCAAGTCACCTTTATTTATATAGCGCTTTTAACAATACAGATTGTGACAAAGCAACTGAACAGCATTAATTAGGAAAATTAGTATTTCAAATGAGTTAAACCTGTATCCTGTCTTCTGAGTAACATTGAGAATATCTCTATATATTGTTGCAACACCGCCGCCACGACCAGTCTGACGGGGCTCATGCTTATAATAGTAGCTTGGTGGAGTAGACTCATTTAGACCAATATAATCATTAGGTTTTAGCCAGGTTTCAGTCAAGCAGAGTACATCAAAACGATTATCTGTGATCATTTCATTTACAATAACTGCTTTGGGTGAGAGTGATCTAATGTTTAGGAGCCCAAACTTTAAAAATGGTTTTTGTTCATTTATTTTAAATTGTTCTGGTTTAATCACGATCAGATTTTTTCTAGATCCTGCATTAAATTTATATTTTGACCTCACTATTCGGGGAACAGACACAGTCTTTATAGATTGGACAGCACAAGTACTTCTATCATTTAAGTGGGTAGAACACAAGTCATCAGGGCAGTTATTTGAGATTTGACTTACTAGTCACATGGAGCGCAGCGTCCTGGAGATGTTGTCCGACATGAGCTCCGCCCCGACTCTGTGTGTCATTTGTAACAACTTGTATCTGTATCTGCAGCAATCTAATCAACATAATATGTGTTTGTATTTGGATAAGACTGGAAGTGGAATTATATTTCCATTTTTTTAAATTTAACTTTTTAATATTTTTTTCAAAATAATGTTTATATAATTATAACATTTCCTTAAATATCATCTTATTAAAACAATAAAAATACTTTTTTTTCAGAAAAACTTTGTGTACAGAGTTATGTCATCCACAACCTCAAATAAGAGGACTTTAGAGAACACGGAAGCTGAAAGAAAATATTCAGGGGTTGAAACCTGCTAAAATGTTTTCAGTTTACTCTATGCTGAAACAAAATATTCTGTCAGGATCCACATGACCTTTGAATCTTGCACACTTTTTGAAATCACAGTCTTACAAGGAAAAAAAATTCTTGTTTGTGTTTGTGAGAATGCAGCATTAATTTATCTGCAGAAAACAATTGGTACTGATAGACAATATCCTTATTTTGCAACGTGGAAGTAAGCTATTTTCTTGAATGTGAATAAGATCTGTAGTATTGTTCAAGTACTGTTGTATTAACAAATCCATGGATAATCTCTTTTCATGGCATGGGAGAATTGTACAATAAACAGTATTGAAAATGGATTGTCATGCTTTGACGTAATAAAACTGTCTTCCTGTAAATTTGGAGTTATGTTATACTGCTGTACTCAGTGTTCGAACTATACCGTGGACTTTGGGGGAGCCCACTTGTTTTGTTTTTTTTATAAGGGGGGGGGGGTGGTTTGTGCGCTTGCGCGGGGGCTTACAATGATTTACAAAGATAAATAACAGCTAAAAAAGATCTGTAGTATTGTTCAAGTACTGTTGTATTAACAAATCCATGGATAATCTCTTTTCATGGCATGGGAGAATTGTACAATAAACAGTATTGAAAATGGATTGTCATGCTTTGACGTAATAAAACTGTCTTCCTGTAAATTTGGAGTTATGTTATACTGCTGTACTCAGTGTTCGAACTATACCGTGGACTTTGGGGGAGCCCACTTGTTTTGTTTTTTTTATAAGGGGGGGGGGGGGGTTTGTGCGCTTGCGCGGGGGCTTACAATGACTTACAAAGATACATAACAGCTACAAGTGTATGCACTACTTGCTTTATGCAAGCACTATATAGGATAAATCACTATACAGGATTTACCCTATTATAAGTTATCGACACGAATTGATAGGTGAAACAACAAACAGCCACCCGCAAATAGTCTATAAACAAAGCATCAGGCTGTCTTTGAGTTCACATGAACAATGGTTAAAGTTACTCGTCGTCAAGCTACAGAAGAATACCATAATTCCTCTGTTCAGTTAGACTTAAGACATCGAGAGTCACACAGACCTATAACAATACAGCCACAACACATAATTTTGAATAACATGCCTTACCTTAACACAGAATCGACCACAGAGTCCAACGTTTATATTTTTTCTACAAATCTTTGAGTTAACATGTACTAAACATGAGTGGAATTTGCACCGCAGCTCCCCCACACCTTGATGCTCATGACAAGAATAGCATGTTATCTTTATTGAAGTGAATTAGGTTTAAATCGCCGTCATGCATGAATGAATGAATGATATTTTTGCAATTTTACACATAATAATACACGATGATCACATTACACAAAACTGAAATTGCACGTCAAAATAGCACATTGTCAATATTTTTTGAGACCCCCCAAAATTTCACAAATCACGTTTTCAGGGGAGCCCATGTCTTATTAAGGGGAGCCGAGCTCCCCCTAGCTCCCCAGTAGTTCGCACCCTGGCTGTACTACTCATACCCTTCTCAGACTTTTCATTTGGGTCTGGATTTCCAAGATGCAGCATCTATTATACAAACACATGATCTTTCAGAATCGGAGCTAGTTACAGGTGCATCTCAATAAATTAGAATGCCATGGAAAAAATCATTTATTTCAGTAATTCAACTCAAATTGTGAAACTTGTGTATTAAATAAATTCAATGCACACAGACTGAAGTAGTTTAAGTGTTTGGTTCTTTGGTTGTTTTTATTCACAATTTGTACAGTGTCCCAACTTTTTTGGAATCGGGTTTGTATATTGCTGCTGCCACACAGATCTAAAATAAACATGTGATTTATTTCCCAGCTGCTTACCTTCACAGACATAACTGACTGTTTTTAATGTAAACTTGTGTGTGAAAGAGAACTTAGTTTAGTACTCACATGCTGTGACAGCCGCTTTCTGTCCGTGTGCTTCGGATGTGTGCTCTCAGAAAACCGTATATCAGAAGTTTAAACTAATATGGTTTAAAACGCATGATTTAAATGCGATAACCATGATAATCAGAACCACAACAGATGTTTTTTGCATATTACCATGATGTTTTTAGCAGGTACGAGCTGTAATGGCGCAGCTCTATTCTGGAAAAGCGGGCGGGGAGCAATAAGCTCATTTGCATTTAAAGAGACAGGCACGAAAAACAGCGTGTTTCTGCTTCCACTCAAAATAGGCATTTTCAAAATGATATAATAAATGATCTCTGGAGTATTTTGAGCTGAAACTTCAGAGACACATTTTGGGGACACCAGAGACTTATATTACATATTGTAAAAATGTAATATGTATTGAGTTGAATTACTGAAATAAATGAACTTTTCCACAACATTCTAATTTATTGAGATGCACCTGTACTTTTGGAGGAAGTAATGTTGAAATGTGATCAAAATCTTAAATGCTATCAACATTTTTTGTATATCTGTTTACCCCTTTTGTTCCCACATCTTACATCTTAAAAATACCTTGCCTAAGATGAGAGAGGTAATTACCATATAAAATATAATTTTTTCTCACAGGTTTCACCACAGATTTTCACTTTTTTTCCCACTGACCCTAATTCTCGAACCCCCACTGTAGTATACTGCTACCCCCAGGCAAGAATCTCACATTTAATATTTTATTAGTATAAAAATGAGCCATATGCTCTTTTAGCATTCACCCAAAACACAATAAAGCTCACAGAAGGAGATTGGAAGTATTTTTATCCAACTTTTTTTATTTAATGTTTTAGGATCTAATGACTTTTAATTAAAGGCACAATACCATTTTATTTTATATCACAATACCATTTTAATACCATTATTTATTCAATTTTTGCATGAAGTGTCCCTGAGATCAATAAACAAAAAAAGATCAATAAATAAAAAAACTAAAAAAAAATTTGTGACAGCAAACAATGCTATTTTCATAGCATTGCATTTTAAAAGTCTTTAAAAAATCAGTTCACATGATTCTGTTGAAATTTACAAACTCACAATTATCCTCCACAATTATTATGTCATCCTTAATGAACGTTATACAAGAAATCTGCCAATTTTCACATCATAGTAATATGAAAATGTATGTATGTGTCTCAGTGATTTTCCTTTTGTAGAGAAAGGCAGTGACAGTCATTGGGGCCTGGAAGACTTGTGGGAGTCTGGCTTAATTATCATTATAGTTTTTCTTTAGCAATCATAACACAGGCGTCTACCCAAAGGATCTGACAGAAAATGGCTGAAAGTTTTTCACAGGACCAGAGCCAGGAGTGGCCCTGAACTTGATAGATCTGTGGTCCACGGATCCAGTTTCCACCCATGTCCCCACCCTCAAACCATTGTCTTCTTCACTGGTGTCGTCTGGATATTTAGATGCTCCAGTCTTGTCTGATATCTTCCACCTCCGATGTTCCTGTCTGATTTCCTGGTCCCATCTCCTCTGTAGGTTTCGGCCAGTTCTCTGGATCCATTGGTCCTACTGGCCCCACTGCTCTGCCCTCGCTGCTAGCTCCATGCAGCTCTGCAACTTCAAATCGGGCATCGTGTCTACCAGGTCAAAAAGAGGCATCTTCGCCCTGATCCATCTGCCACTCTGCTTGATTCCTCCACATCCACATGTTCAACCTTCATCCGTCGGTCCCAGTGTTCCGCCCAGCCTTCCAGCCAAAGCTACACCATGGTTCCTCCTGCCTTCAGCTCCATCATGGCCTGCTCCTTCTAGTTGCTGTCCATCGCCAGCTCCACACTCTCCTTCTTCTGGTGGACTCTCTGTTACTCTCATACTTTGAATATCAAATTTATTTTGTGTATTTTTAATAAATTATTTAAATAAAAGATACTTTTTAAAGTAATTACAAATTAATATTACAATTAATTACAATTATTTATATCAGATGTCAGTAGTAACTGTAGCAGAATTAATATTACAGTCAACTAATTAATCCAGTGAACATTCAGTGTAATTTCATATCAACAGAAAATAACTTTCTTACAGTACTAATGCATTAGAACAGTAGCAAGATCAGCTCATTAAATTAACTTTGTTTTGCAAGCAGTGACAGAACCAAAAACTCACATAATTGTGAGTAAACTAAACAACACACTAACACATAACTCTTCTAAACAAACAAACATACAATCATCCATACAAGGGCAAAAAGGGCAAATGAGAATGAATGAATGAAACCATTAGAGAATCAGGGAATGAAGCTATGGAAAAGGAGTCAGTTAACCACCTGAGCGAACCATCTATGCTTTTTTAAGTAAAGCAAGTCTTGGCTTCACAGGCTATTCCACACAGCACTTGTTTCATGAATGAGACCCCTCCAAAACGTAAATGTCTACTTGGCTTCTTTCTGCAGATGTTGGCTTTCTGAGATGAACCACTCGGGTTGCTTGGCAACAGCACACCACAATTAGAGGCTTGCGTGGTGGTGAGATGCCATAGCTCCTGGAGACTCTTTGTACACCATCCCTATATTATAAGTGATTATTATTAAGAGAACAAAAATGGATAACTTCAAAACAAAAGCAAGAATATGTTCTCAAAAAAGAGTTAATGGCACCTAAAATGTCAAGTGGCACAACCAAAAGTAATTTTGTGGGGGGGAAATAATAATAGTATGTCTTTTTGTCTATTTTCTCTCAAATTTGATTATCTTTGTGGGTTTAGGTTGTTTTGCTGTTTACTACTTAGTGGGCTATATTATGCTAAATATACAATGTAAATGCTCTGGTGAGGAGATAAGTCATGCAAATGCAATTGTCTCTTCACCAGAGCATTTAACAGCAGCATTTAAGTAAGAAATCTATTCTTATTAAAGCTACTAAAGTTATTCATTCAAAAGCAGTGAGTGATCTTCTTTTGTTAGTTTTTCTTTTGTTGTTTGACTCATTTCAACAGCTTTAGCCCCATTTGTATGGTAAATCAAGTGTAGCGTTACTTCTGGCAGGTCACGTTAGTTAAACTTGCATTAGCTGACTCTCAGCTGATTCACGTCTACCTACAGGAATACGACGCCTATCTCAGCTTTCAGCAGCTTTCGCGTTGCTCAATAGCTAATGACCCTCCTCCATCCCCAGCTCCTCCTCTTATCCAGTCAGAATTCGGCCTTCTGATTCTCTTTGAATCAGGCTCATTTCTAAAATGTGTACATTAAATTATTGAACATTAATGATATCTGCAATACATTTATGTTGGTTCTGTTCTGTTTCCCTAGGTGGGATTATTGCTGCTCTCCCTGCTCTTATCCATGCTAGGCTGCATGGATGCGCAGGGAGTTCTTGCCCAGAACGGAACCATACTGCCAATCCAAACTGTATGCTAATTGTCAATCATCTTGACGATAGTGGTACTGACAGAATTGTTTCTCAAGTGGAAGTTGAGTCATGTTTATCAGCAGCACAGCACATGAGTGAAAATAATGCCATATCCGCCTTTGATCTCGTAGGTCTCTGTTCACTTCGAGAGGTCAGAACTGTCCATCTTGACTGCGCTTATTTCACTCCTCCCCTCACTGCAGCCACCTACTCTCACCTACATTTCAGGTGAGGCAAGGCACATCTCAAACAAGCCTATTGGCTCATTGAACCGGTTCAAAAAGCCGATTCATTGGTTCCTGACGTCATCAAGCAATAACGTCTCTATGCATTTCTTTTCTAACAACTCAGTGCCATGTTGTATCAATGAAAGATTCAAATAAGTCATTTGTGTCAACGCATATTGAAACATTCAAAATAAAGTTATTTGTGTGAAAGCATATTGCTGATTATTGCCATATAATTCACTTAAGTTAATGGTGTTTCATTCGTGGATCCTCAGATACGACTGACTGACCAATATTGATAGCCTACAACTTGGATAAGATTCCTAAAAGTTTGGCACCTACAGCACACATTACAGACATTGATGCACAAACGTGGATATGTTCTACATGTCTACAGTATAAAGAATGAATAAACCAGTCTTATAAACTCCTTGATTTCGCTTAAGCAACTTTAAATATAATATGCATGCACAATAAACTATTGTAACATTTATTCACATCACTTGACAGAAAGGTTTTTGCAGGTTTTAATAAAATGTAAATTAATAAAAGTCATATTAAACAAGCATATTTCCAGTACGCGCCTTAGGCTTGCACAGTATCTTCAACTCACTCATCAGAATCTTCGGTAATCCTCGGCAAACTTCGCCACGGCTCATTCGGTTCTTGTTGAGTCCTCGGTAATCCTTGGTAAACTTTGACAGTTGGTTGAACCGGCTCATTTGGTTCTTTTTGAGTTGGACGTGCTACTTCGGCTGTGCATCTTGCATCATCAACCCGGAACTAAAGTTCGATTCAGTTCGATTTGTGAACCGGCTCAACCGGTTACTTCCTGAGTACCGGATCAAAAGAATGATTCGTTCAAGAACCTAACATCACTACTGCCAGTAATGTTCCCGCTGGCAGATAAAAGGACGCTGGACGGAGTGAATGGAGATTCCTTCGTTTTTGCTCCTGCTATTTGCTGTCATTTTACTCGTTTTTGACTTGCTTTATTTGCTATTTGTTTATGCCAAAATCCTTTGCTATTTATATATAGAATAATGATTGTTATAAAATTAATATCAATTTTGTAATTATATAGCAATTCCTTTTTTTATGGTAAAGCATAAACTGTGTGTATTCAACCATGATCGACAACCAAAATGCAAGATAAACAAATCACTCCTGTCTCCAGAGACACACAATAGCTGAAGCAGTTGCCACAGTCAAAGCCTTTGGAGGATTACATACTTCTCACTCTGACAGACACCAGCTGAGAGCCGACATCACTTATCATATTCCCCAGAGTTTATACCCACAGCATGGGAAGCAAGAGAACACAATTTATCCTTAACGTCGATCCACATCATTAAGTGGCTAGTGGCACAGGACAGGCCCATTGCGAGGATCAGTAACTCTTATAAGAACTGAATAAACTCACCCTTGGACTTTTGCTGGTCCTTATAATCATCAGAGGAAATATCACACTTCTGGCGAAGGTCCATTTAGTTCCTCCCATCCATCTCACTATTTGATGCCGAGAGGATTTAGGTATACATTTTCTTAAATAAATATGATTGGAGTTTGCCTGTGCAAATTGTGAATCCAAATTTGATGTAAAAATTAGCTCAACCATAAAGTTATAAAAGTAGCAACTGCAACTTGTGTATTTCAAACATGGCACCACAAAATTTGTCACACCTAGATGACATCAAATGTCTTCACTGATTCACATGTGTCTTTTGACCTACCATGAAAGTGTTTCGATTATTCAACAGAAACACTCCATGACATTTGAAGGACAGCAGTGTTAATGTATGTAATAATGCAGCAGCCCCCCCCCCCAATCCAAAAACATTTTATTAAATTCCAATTCAGTTCCTTTTTATTGTCATTGCAAAACATTTATTGAAATTAGTTAGCAAACCTTATGGTGCACACATAGCAGTGCAACAACAATAGGTATAACTAATAACTATAAATCTGTTTGTACATGATACAACAGATCTGAAGCGCTTATGGTAGACGATAGACAGATAAACAGATGATGTCCTCAACAACATTTTTCTCCAAAATTGTTTTTCCTCGTGGTCCTTAGTTTGTATTCTTTCAGCCTTTTCCCAGAAAATAAATAATTTGTCATGGCTGTTCTGGACAAGCAGTGAAAAATTAAGCATTTCAGCCCACAGCAAAATGCCTGTCCAATATATTAAATTAGTTGTCCTGATCTATCAAGCTTTAAATGCTGACATTTGATATCTATAATATTTCTAATATTTCACCTGAGTGCATGAAGTTGCCTCAGATTTATGAAGATTATTATACATTACTTGGATCTTATTTGCTCATTTTCTAATTATTAGCACACTTGTGTTACATATTTCAGAGTAACCAAAAACCGATAGCAACAGTTTACATCTTTGGAGTGTCCTTTAATAGTACTTGCTGCTAACATTGAATTGCTCAATTAAACAGATTTCTTGCTTGGGTAATATTACCTTAATACATCCAAATAACTGTTAGTTGAGTGATGTGTCTCTAGTCGGCTCATCCTCTCATTCAACCATAGCAAAGGAAGCATAACATAAACAGATTTTTGAAAGCTGGGTATGGCACAATCTTGGGCAAATTTGAAAGTTTCCTCTCTATTTCATGCTTTATAAGTGATCATAGTGTCCATCAAGTTATTTGACAATGAGCTATTATCTGCAACAGCAGATTCACTCTCCCCTGGGAAACTACAAACAGTTGTCAAGTGCATTAAATAAACACACACAGCTCTGGAATATCTACTAATGCAAGGTACATTAATAATTCAGAAGTAAACAGCTAGTATTTCTCTGGCACACATAGGTTGCCTACACCGAAGAAAGCCCTGTCAAAGCACCGCCCCAGTATGGTTCGTGTCAAAGAATTCCTTGGTCAAGGTGTTTGATGAAAGAGAGAAGATACATAGTTGCAATAAACTATGTAACTTTAAGAATCAGTACAGCTACAACACTAGAGTACTATTATTTTGTTGCATAGAACTGAGGAAGAAAGCATGATGGCACGGTTTGATCTTTGGTTGACCAATCAGTGGAAAGCTGTTTTTCATGCCTGCCCACATGAGGAAATACATTTTTAAGCTGTTTTCCCATTTCTACCATGTACTTTTTTTTCATGGCACTCTCAATAATGGAGGCAGGGGGTGACTCTGGGGAGAAGAATTGTTGAATAAAGTCATTATTTTATTTTTTAATAATTTTTTGTTATTTTAGAAGTTGTTATTTTAGTTTTTTTGCACACAAAAAAGTATTCTCGTAGCTTTATAAAATTACGGTTGAACCACTGATCTCACAAGGACTATTTTGTCAATGTTCTTGGTACAGGAACGTGGTAGGATCCTTGCTGTCTGTGGAGGATCAGAGAGCTCTCGGATTTCATCAAAAATATCTTAATTTGTGGTCCGAAGATGAGCAAAGGTCTTACGGGTTTGGAACAACATGTGGGTGAGTAATTAATGACAGAATTTAAATTTTTGGGTGAACGATCTATTTAATGTTAGTTAATGCTTTAACTATCATTAACTGATTATACAGTTTTCTGCAAATCTGTGCCAGTTACGGAGGGATGCAGGTGAGCGTATCCACAACAGCTTTGGCTTGCACTCTGTTGCTATGAATAGTCATTATTGTTCCATGCTCTTATTGGTTTGTTGGCATCTGAGTGATTTCATGCGCAAGAAAAGCTGCCCACGAACTGCTCATCCAAGTGGAAAAACATGCTGTTGTTGCCAGATCTCAATTAGTGAAAATCACATTGTATTTGATGCAAAACTAACTTGACTAGGTAAGACTAGACTTGACTAGGGAGGTAATGTGTGGTTGTCAGTCACTGTACTTTGGAATCACATATTCTATGTCTCGGAAATATAACCCAAATAAGAATTTTCCTCGGAAAATGTAATTTGAACAAGTAAGCAACATGTCTGCCACTTTTGTTCAGACCAACTGAGAAAAAAAGCATTACAGTACATCACGCTACCAATGGTGATTAAATCTAACGATCGCTTAGCTCATATCACATCAAACTATGCAATTTTTATTATTGTTATACTTTGATCTCAAAATGTTAATGTTAACAACATCAGCATTGCGTGACAACATGTATTTAGAGTGTATTAGCTTTACCTGTAGGCTACTGGTGACTACGGGTGAATTACCAGTTTTTACTGATTGTCGCATTGACCTTTCTGGATTACAATCCGCCATCAAAATGATAAATGATTTATTCCAGGTGCTGTGAGAAAAGGCTTTGAATGATCTGCCACCTGAAGCATGACGCAAAGACAAATGGAGGCATGCTTGTATTTCCCACGAAAACCTACCAGTGCCACTCAAATTAGAAAACATTATTTCAAGCTTACCGTTGTGAATCGTGCTAAGGTAAGGAGATAGTTTTGAACACTGGCTGGTTATGTACTTGCCCAAAAATAGATTTTGGATCATTTTAAGTTAGTTACATAAAAATGTAGATTGGTGTAATTTGATGTTGAAAAGTAACACTGACTACCCCTTGTTTAACTTGTTTAAGACACAATCTTAACATAATGTCTATGTTCATACAACTGGCCATTGGTATATATTCGACTTTGGTGGCAGGTGTCTTTATTTGCACATTTCCTAAAATAGAATCCCTAATAACCAGGGTGCTTTCAACAGGCATCTCAGTGGGTTTGTGATTCTCTCCTTCAATCAGGAATGGGAGAGTGAGATAATTTTTCTGTTCAGGTATGTTGCTGGGCCGTCACTCATTTGCTCTGCTACCAGCGTGTCCAGAATTGTGCTACATTTTGACTTCCAGTTAGTTTATTATCCCCATCCTCGTTGAGGTTACTACCCGACTGAAGAATGTAGCATTAACCGGAGATGCCTTATCAGTTTTGATAATAAATTCAATTCAATTCAAGTTTATTTGTATAGCGCTTTTCACGATACAAATAGTTTCAAAGCAACTTTACAGCAAATTTTCTACAATATTTAGTAGTAGCTTATCAGTGGTGACTGTCAGTTAATGTACATGTGGCAGAAATGTATGGAAAAAACAATTAAAGACGTAATCAAACAGACGATGAACACTATTAACAGCAATTATTATATGACGCAATCAAACTTATAGCAAAATGTGGTAGTTCTGTATGTTGTTTCATGGTTGGCATCATCTGAGGTCCTCTGAGGGGTTGGCATCATCTCTTCTCAGGTGTTCTGGATCCAGACTGAAGCTTGTGTAAATGCTAGTATCCCGTGGCAAAAACAGAGAAACAAATAGAGACATAATTAGTGTAGCTGCTGTTCCAACCAAGTAAAATTGATTTGTTTAACCCAAGCTAAAGAATAATAATGTGCATTTGATCAGATATAACTGCAGTACAAGATTATGAGATGCATTATTTGAATGCTTGGCCAGAGAGATGTGTCTTTAATCTAGATTTAAACAGAGAGTGTGTCTGTACCCCGAACGTTATCAGGAAGGCTATTCCAGAGTTTAGGAGTAACACTTTAGTGCAAGATACATGGTTTCCCGTGATTGTGATTCCTGTGTAAATACAGCAAAAGAGGAAATGTAAATGTAAACACAAACTATGATGGATAAACCCATGACCACATGGGGGAAAAAACAAGAGAGAAAAAAAGAAAAAAACGAACACCTGCATATGTAAAAATCTTGTATGAACCAAACATAGTGTTTCCACTCTAGTGGAGAAAGTGTCATTTTATGGTGTGAGAAAAAAGTACTGATATAGGAAATGTATACACAAATATACACACACACAAAATGAATGGGTGAAACTGTAAGAGTTTGTTTATTTATTCATTTAAGTAAAAATCAATTCAGACCTCAAACAATAAAAAGCTGTAAGATTTTAACATATGTACATAAACAGAATATACATATACACAAAACAGAAACCACACTCACCCATTAATTGTGTGTGTGTGTGTGTG
>NW_015505614.1:809765-815921 GCF_001515645.1 Sinocyclocheilus grahami | reverse complement strand
GTGTGTGTGTGTGTGTGTGTGTGTGTGTGTGTGTGTGTGTGTGTGTGTGTGTGTGTGTGTGTGTGTGTGTGTGTGTGTGTAACTACAACAGAGTAAATATGTTTCAACATTACAGATCAGGCAAAGCATGGAGCACTAAAGCCATCTACTGGCCATAGTCAGAAATTAACATTTCATATCATGATACCCAGTGTATGATTGATTGATTGATTTATTCGTTTGTTTGTTTATTCGTTTATTTACTTAATTATGACAAATCTTTTCATTTACTGAAAATATTTTTACTGAAGTGCACATTAAAATGAATGCACTTATTTTATCAGAAAATAAATGGTGAAAATATCAGTTTAGAATTACATTCTGAATAAATGCATTCATTTTACACAATTCATTCATTTTATTTTATTGAGAAAAGTGACTACATTTTACAATTCTGGAGAAAGAAAAAAAAATTAACAAAATAATCTTCACGACTTTTGTTATAATCAAACGCTCTCTAGAAGCCGAAGCGCCCATCCCCTACACTATAAATAGATGTTGAAGCTGCAGCTGAGATTGATCACTTGTTCACAGTGTAGTATTCCCTGAACAGTGAATGGCACGTAGTGCACAATGTTGGTGATAGGGAACGATTCAGATATGTAAATATGCTTTCAATTGGTGCAAATGAGGTCTGCTTTCACGTTGTGTCACGCGAACCGCGGCAGCGTGCACAGTCTGATCCTGACTTTGGCTCTGGTCCAGAGACGCGATTGCACGGAGCAGGTCATATGCATGAGTCGGCATATATTTAAAACTTTTAAAACTACACCGCCTCAGCATGATTATGACCACTATTTTGTTTTATTAAGAGTTTCATATTGAATCTAGGGGGTAATCTATTAGACTGTGGCTGTCAACGGCTCTGACCCGTGCAGAAGAAGCCGAAGCGCCCATCCCCTACACTATAAATAGATGTTGAAGCTGCAGCTGAGATTGGTCACTTGTTCACAGTGTAGTATTCCCTGAACAGTGAATGGCACGTAGTGCACAATGTTGGTGATAGGGAACGATTCAGATATGTAAATATGCTTTCAATTGGTGCAAATGAGGTCTGCTTTCACGTTGTGTCACGCGAACCGCGGCAGCGTGCACAGTCTGATCCTGACTTTGGCTCCGGTCCAGAGACGTGATTGCACGGAGCAGGTCATATGCATGAGTCGGCATATATTTAAAACTTTTAAAACTACACCGCCTCAGCATGATTATGACCACTATTTTGTTTTATTAAGAGTTTCATATTGAATCTAGGGGGTAATCTATTAGACTGTGGCTGTCAACGGCTCTGACCCGTGCAGAAATAAACAAAACAGTAAATATAGCAGATACAGTGAAATTCAACAATAAGCTTTATAGTAAGAAAATATTGTAATGACCCGGCAGTGAGCGCTAGCAGCCAGGTGCATTATAGGTATTTGTTTAGAGTTGATTTATGTGTTAATTAAGCAAGATGGTTGGGTTTTTGTGTTAGCAATGTGATGTGTGTTTATGTTCAAGTTAGTTCGTGTGGGTTTGGTTCATTTATTGCCCTGTTATGAAAAAGTGTGGCTGTCACTGTCATGGAGAGAGATGTGTAGAGGAGGGACTTGGTGATATGGCCTTGCCTGTGTAAGTTCTTATTCTGTGTTCAGAATAAAATGAGAAAGATGACAATACTGCCTCCTGCTGGTTTGTTCAGTCTGTGCTGCTGTTCATAGAGACACTCAGAGTCGTGGTGTATGGGTCGCACTTACCACTAACCAAATTAAAAGTCTCGAGGTGTAGATGCTAGCACCCAGCTTAGCAAAAGTTTAGTAGCCTAGCTTAGCGCCGGTTAGCCCCACGTTCTGTAGAACAACTGCGCGTTGTTACAATATACTATTTTCATTACACTGCTGTAAAGAGATCTTACAGTACAGTAGATGAAAAGCACTAGAAAGGAAAAGGTCAAATACCAAAGAATTGCATATGAACACAACAGAATATAGAGTCATCTCTTAGTTCTGCAAAAATACAGTACATGTAAGAAGTACTGTACTTGGCTACAAATCAGTTCAGCAGTTATGAGTTTGAGGGTGTACAACTTGTTGTTCAGTATTTACTGTACATATATATAAAAAGTAAAAGTTTGCTCATCTGAAGTACTGCTACTGTTCTGTCATTATATTTTATCTGTAAGTAGTATTGAAAGTCTGTAGGCCAGCTGTCCTCATGCACAAGAACATGATCAACTACAGCGCTGTGTATTTCATCAGGAATAAATGTCCTTTGACCCCGTCCCCTTCAGTTTTCTTTTCCCCTCCTCTTCCTCTTTGTCTCCCACTACTAGGACGTTCATTTTCCAAATCACATAATCACCTGTGCTCCTTTTTATATCATCCTGAGATTCTGACTGGTGTGTCATCAGTTTTGCTACTTAATGTTCACACATGGATAAATGTGTGCTATTTGTGATTCTTGAGGTAGTTATATTGTGTGTTTGTGTTTTCTAAATGAGAACATGGTTAAACCTGTGCAAAATGATGCCGTTCTTGTGTAGAGTTTAGCTGAAAACACTGAGCAAATTGGAGCGTGTGTGAAAACAGGTTAAATGTGTTAAAAGTTTTGAGAAACGTGTCTTTGTTTCAGGAACTGTATGAATGGTTTGGAAAATTGTGCCAAACGAATCAGTTATAGTGTGTTAGCAATTGAGAAAAACTGTAGGAGCACCATGGTTTATAGCTTAGCCATCTTATGCACGCTTCACTTTCTTCTCACACACTCACTCTATGCATGTCAGCGCGTCCATTCCCAATCCTTATCAATAATGTCAGTTACATCACCTAGAAGTATAACCAAATTACCCAATTTACATAAACATAAATACATCTCACAATATTATAGGTATTATCAATAGTCCAGAATTTTGACATCTTAAAGTCGACATAAAAAGAAAATTCACCCTATTTTTTAAATGCGTGTGGGAGGTTATCTTTACATGTTCATGTGTTTCATTAAAAAAAGGTCATACACACAGTACACTCACAGACATACACAAACACACACTTGGACAAAAAAAAAAAGATTGCAGTAGCTTTTGGTGTTGTCTTTATTTAGAGCTCTTGTACACTGAGCCTCATGGAGAGACGCAAAGCACATGAAGACATCTATTATCTCTACATTTAAAGTGCATATCTGATTAAGGGGTATTCTTTTATCAGTAACATACACACACACACACTTGGGAATGCACAAATAAATTAAGTTTGAAAAGAAGTTTACATTAAAAGGCAGTGCAATTTGTATACAGTTGTAATGTAGCACAAATTAAGTAACCAGATGGTATACAAAAAGAACAATAAAAACATTACAAAAAAGAGCTAATAAATGTGTCTCCATTATGCATTAACATGTTGCTGCATCTGATGCTATATATAATAGGGGGACATACAGTAATGAGTGATATTGTTCCTTAAACATTTACATGTGTCAGTTGAGGCAAAAGAAATCAGAAGCTGAAACCCTCATTTAAGTATACCCTCATCTCCCCAATAAACAAGTGTTTATTATAGGTACCACCACAAAAGACAAAATACAAGTATTATATAGCTACAAATCAAAAATTTCAAGTAATCCACAAAAATGGTGAGAACACAGAAGCATTTTAACGTTTGTGCATTTTATACAGACTTAAATAAAAGTGATCGATATTATTTTCTAGTTTCTAAACCGTTATACTGATGTAAAGACAGTAGTGTACCACATAACATTTTTTGGATTTTTCAGACCCCAGCTTGTTCCTGTGAGATTCTGGCCCACTCCTGCAAAATGTATGTAATATTTTGACCTGCTCCCACCCACAAAAGCCTGCAGGTAGAGGTCGGATTTTTCAGTCCCACTCCTGCCCACTTTGCCTTAGCTGGATCAAATTATTCTCTGAACACACAGAGCATTGCGCTGCGTTGCGTTGCATTTAGCCTGTTTATAAGTTTTATTTATTGTTAGAAGTAAAGTTAAATTGATTATTAGGAGTGGAGACAAGAAAAGAGTATGGGCATAAGAGTGAGTCACTCTGGTTGTCTGCATATTGATCCTTCCTTTCCTCTCCACATCACAATGTAACCGAAATTTCCTAAATTAGATTATGGTTCCAGCAGACTACTGGAGTGCAAGCACAATAGCTGGGCTATGTGGTAAATGTCAAAAAGTATTTGGGGACTTAAGCCACATTTAAAAATGTATGAATGTCATGGCATTAGGTGACAATATAGATAGATAGCACAAGTATACATTCCAAGCAAAACGTTTATAATAAGTTAGGTTTTAAACTAAAAAGCAACAGACAGGTTTACAGTGTAGTATTCAAAATGAAGATGGCCGTAAAACGTTGGAACAATGTACTACACTTGCACTGCTATGCATATTCCTGGCTGCTTTTTGTCAGTAGAATGAGAAACTATAAGATACTAAATTGTTTGCTTGAGCCTTCAGTAAGGGCTCTACTCTCCTCCATCGACAGAGTCTCAGAACGTCTTCACTCCAAAGCACTTTAGCAAAAGTACACCTCATCTCATCTACGGTTCATCAGCAGAGATATTGTCTGCTCACTCAAATCTACAGTATACTCTCTCCAGCAATAGCGGAGGCCACAAGCAAAGAATAGAAGTAGTGATGGGAGAATTTTGTGAGGTGAGTGTACGTTGAAGAGGATTTGGGGATTAGGGTGAGGGTTTGGCATTAATCTAGCTATTGCGTCAGGTTCCTCTCCACCGTATTAAGGATCTGTATCATTAAAACCCTTTTAACATCAACAGTGTCTAATGCAATGTGGATTCCATCTCGACAGCCTCATTAAATGGCATCTGCAAGCATGTTGAAGTGGCAAAGGATGGATGAGATAAATGAAAAAGGATGAACTGAGATGCAGGGATAAACAGTTTGACTCATGTAGAAAGCTGTCGCACTGACTGAAGGGCCTGACAGATTCGAACCAGATAAGTCCATGTCTGCGCTAACCATTTCCTGCAATGTTTGCTAAGGCAATCAGACAACCTGAATCTTGTTGTGAATAGATGTGGAATGAAAGTTGGGGGCTGCTGCCACAAAGCTTGGACATTTTATTTTTCATAAGATTGAACTACAAGAGTAGATAAAGTGGGAAGATGTTTCCCGTTTATAAACTGTGTGGAAGTAGAGGCTGTGAGAAAAGGGGAATAAGGCTAAAAAAAAAAAACTTTTAAAATGAAATCTATATATAATTATTATTCCTCATTTTTCGAACAAAAATTTGTAAGAGATGCGCACGTAAACCTGGCCTCAATAGGCGTACTAGCGACTGACGATAGAGGCTGCAATCTTCAGTGTGCTAGTTAGCGCACCCACCTCCTGTGTTGGCTGTTGCCAGTTCAAGCTCCACTCAGAGTGGGTCAAGCAGAACTGGTGGCATTGGTTCAATGACCCAGAGGGGAGCGAAGTTTAGAATGGTGAGTTTAACAGAGTCCAGCTAGTAAGAGCTGCACCTCATAATAAATTAACAAGTTCCTTGTTCTATGATTTGCAATCAGGCACTGCTCTTGAATCACTGTGTGTTTTGTTTTGCCAAAATGCAAACATGCACAAAGCATTCCTTGATTCCTGTGAGTCACAATCAAGCAGTGGTGGGCCGTCAGGGCCAGCAAAGCCTTCTCTGCTGGCCTAAACACTATCAGAATCACTGATTTAGTTTTAATATATTTTTCCATGAATGTGTATTAAATTATTTCCAATAGTCTATTCTCTTCAGTTCATAGCTTTTCTCTTGGTTGCACTGCTTCCAGCAGTGTATGTTTATATTAGGGCTTTTATCCAATCATATTTCAGCAATCGTGTTGCCAGGGTCAACGAAATCTGCCTTAAGGCCTTCAGAATCCACAGTGCAGGCGTCTGTTAGTTTAAATCAATGGCAATGAAACCGTTGCTTTAACCAATCAGATTTCGAGTTGGCAGCACCAGGGCCATCTAGCTGGCTTACGATAACGTCAGCATTTTCTCGTCCTTTGATTGGATGATCAGCATACTAGCTAGCAAACAGAATCACTGTAAATAATTTTATTAAAACTTAGTAAAACTTTTATTACTGTTTCTCAGGTTTAGATTTTCAGTGCATTTTGAAAAAAATAT
>NW_015505614.1:808774-809533 GCF_001515645.1 Sinocyclocheilus grahami | reverse complement strand
TTGTTAATTGGGTTTCTTTCTTTAGTAATGGCATTCATTCTCGCTACATAAGATACCTGTCTGTTATGTAGTGCCCTGTTATACTGCATTACTGTGTGATATTTATGGTTTCTATAGCCATGGCATCATTATGATGGTATGAAGAGATGGATTAATTCATGTAGGATGCCACTGAAGGCCTAGGTGTAAAATGCACGGCCCGCCACTGCAATCAAGTATAATTCACCTTGACTCTACCAAGTAGGATATGACATTATATATATATAAGCAATATCACACTCGTAGATGTGAGATATGGCTGTATATCGGCATGGCTGTGATTCGGCCGTAGGCACGAGGCATCAGGCCAAGAAGAAAAGAAAGAACAAAGAGCATGCAGAGAAACATTACTACACAAGTATACACAAATTTGTGAATGAAATGAACAGAACTGTCAAAAGATTCTCACCATATGAAGAGCTCTCAGTTCTCTACAAATGATTTTCTCCCAGTTGGAGAACCTTTTTTGTTTTGTTTCCATGAAATATATCACTCAAAACTATAGCTGATGCCAGGGGTGCTGCTGTTTCATTTGATTACCATGTACCTACATTGATTCCAAATATGCATTTTAATAATGATAACCTACCACCTCCAGCATTTCAAATAATTATCTGAATTACAATAATGTATTTTTCTAAAGGCAGTAATTCAAGGGAAACGTCTCCGGTTACGTATGTAACCCTAGTTCCTTGAGGGAACGAGACGCTGCGTCGAAAA
>NW_015505614.1:802870-808444 GCF_001515645.1 Sinocyclocheilus grahami | reverse complement strand
TGTGGACGTATGCATCCAGTGCTCGCACTGGACACACACAGTTAAGCTTCTGCTGGTCTGGTTCCCTGAAGGGAGGAGGACTGAAGGCCTGAAGTACAATGGGCTGTGGTGCTGATGAGGGGACTTTTGGGACATACCCCACAGGAGGGTACAGAAATGCTTTGGCCAGACTGGGGTGCAAAGTCAAGATAGGAAGGGGCCACCGAGAGGACCTGTAAATCCTCAACTCTCTTAAGAGAAGATATTGCCAGAAGAAAGGTAGCCTCTTTATTGTAAGATGGCGATCAGAAATCTCTTCGATAGGTTCGAATGGAGGCTTACAGAGAGCTTCTAGCACCACTGCTAGGTCCCATGTAGGGACACGAGATCGTACCGGAGGCCTCAGCCTCAGCGCACCGCGGAGGAAACGTGTAACCAGGGGGTGTCTCCCCACTGAAATGCCACCAAGAGGGGCGTATTAGGCCGCAATGGCCGCCACGTAGACCTTCAGGGTGGAGTCGGTTAACACTATAGAAAACCGGGCCTGCAGGAACTCCAGTACAGTACCAACTGGGCAGCTAGCTGGGTCGAGCTGGCGGTCTCTACACCAGGAAGTGAAAAGTTTCCACTTCCAAGCATACAGTTTCCTCGTGGAGGGAGCTCTGGATTGGAGGATGGTCTCAACAACCTCAGTTGAGAGACCAAAAGCTACTAGTTGTGCACCCTCAGGGGCCACAGCCATAACTTCCACAGCTCCGGGCGGGGGTGAAATATCGTGCCCTCCGCCTGCGAGAGGAGGTCCCTCCTGACGGGAATCTCCCATGGAGAGCCGTCGAGAAGAGAAATCAGGTCCGAGAACCATACTCGGCCCGGCCAGAACGGGGCTACTAACAGTAAGCGGACTTCGTCCTGGCGCACTCTCTCCAGAACTCCTGGGAGCAGAGCGATCGGGGGAAAGGCGTACAGGCGAAGCCTCGGCCACACCTGTACCATGGCATCCAGCCCCAGCGGAGCTGGATGAGTCAGAGAGCACCAGAGGGGACATTGCGATGTCTTCTGAGTCGCAAACAAGTCCACCTGAGCCAGGCCAAAAATACTCCTTATCTGACTCAACACCTCGGGGTGAAGCATCCATTCTCCGGGCCTCGGCCCCTGCATCGACAGGATGTCTGCTACCACATTGAGATGCCCAGGAATGTGCATCGCTCTCAGTGAGAGGAGCCTCTCCTGGGACCACACAAGGATCTGGTGTGCCAATTTTTATAAACGGCGCGAGTGCAGACCTCCCTGGTGGTTTATGTATGAGACCACCGCTGTGTTGTCGGTGCGCACAAACACATGGTGACCTCTTAGGTCTGGGAGAAAGTGTTTCAATGCCTGAAATACGGCCAGCATCTCCAGACAATTGATATGCCAAGTCAGATGGCGACCACTCCACAGACCGCGGGCAGGGTGGCCACTCATGACCACATCCCAACCGGTGAGGGATGCATCTGTCGTTAGCATCGCGCAGCGACAAAGAGCTCCCAGCACCGGGCCCTGAGACAAGAACCAAGGCTTCCTCCACATGTCTACGGCATGTAGGCATCTCCGTGTGACCTTGAACATGCAAAGCTGGTTTCCCCTCGGGGAGAACCCCCTGGTCTTGAGCCTGAAATACGGCCAGCATCTCCAGAGAATTGATATGCCAAGTCAGATGTCGACCACTCCACAGACCGCGGGCAGGGTGGCCACTCATGACCGCACCCCGACAGGTGAGGGATGCATCTGTCGCTAGCATCGCGAACCAAGGCTTCCTCCACATGTCTAAGGCATGTAGGCATCTCCGTGTGACCTTGAACATGCGAAGCTGGTTTCCCCTCGGGGAGAACCCCCTGGTCTTGAGCCACCACTGTAGGGGTCTCATGTACAGCATCCACACACTTCATGAAAGTACGGGGTGAGAGTGCAAGGCTGAAAGGAAGAACACGATATTGGTACGCTTTGCCCCCAAAAATGAACCTCAGGAACTTCCTGTGATGAGGAAGGATGGAGAAATGTAAATACGCGTCTTTCAGATCGATCATGACAAACCAGTCCTCGGACCTGATCTGAGACACGACTTGTTTGAGTGTGAGCATTCTGAACTTCAGTCGCATGACTGAGCGGTTCAATAGGCGCAAATCTAAAATGGGACGCAACCCCCCATCCTTCTTCGGAACAATGAAGTAACGGCTGTAGAACCCGGAGTCTAGCTCGTGCGGAGGGACCACCTCGATGGCCTCCTTCCTTAAGAGAGTAACTACTTCTTGTTCTAATACCAGAGCCTGCTCGGGACCCACTAGCGTGGGGGTGAACCCGTTGAATCGAGGCGGATGAGAACCGAATTGGATTCCGTAGCCTATTTCTACAGTACGCAGGAACCAGTGAGATACATTTGGCAGTAGCTTCCAAGCTACTAAATAATCTACTAAGGGAATATGTCTCTCGAGACTGATTTCTGGTGTGCCCAGAACGGCTCGGTGCCTTGAAGCGTCTGCACGCCGACAGGGGACGACCGAACTAGCTGCTCTGGGGACCTCCGCAGAGGCCGCAAGCCTCTCAGTGCCGCTACGTTGCCGGGCGGTAACTGACAGATATGCTCGCTGGAGACCGCTGCGACCTGGAACACTGGCAGAACGATCTCCCGAGGGCACTCTCCTCGCCCTCATCCAGCTCTTTCAGCAGGTCGGCCTGGTACGCCTGTAACACAGACATTGTGTGCAGATACGCACCGGCCTGACCCGCATGCCGCGTACCCCTTGCCCACCAGCGCTGATGTCGTACGCAGCGGCTTGGAGGGCAGTGCCGGAGCCTTTAACGGCGATGCCATGCCCGGGGACAGATAGCTAGCTAGCATCTGTTCAACCCACCTCATATTGGGGCGATTGAGGGGGCGAAACCTCTTCAACGTCCTCTACGTCAACCTCCTCGGAGGAAGACAGGAGAAGTGTCGAGCCGCCACCCCGGGAGGAAGTAGCCGCAGAACGGGCTTCCGAACCCAGAGATCGGGCACTGGATCCGGTGGGTGAGGAAGGAAATAGGGACTCGCCCGTCTCCATTCCCTCCGCCAGATCCAACTGCGAACCCCACGAATGCAGCCGCCGCTCCGAGGAACGAGGAACCGAGGAACGCTAGCGAAGGCTCCCTCCTAAAAGAGAGCCCTCCGGGAGCGAAGCGTACGCAGTGGGAGGCACTCGCAATGCCGTGACGTCCCGTTCAGCTATTGGACTGATTTCACATGTGATTCAGAGCGTGGGTCGCAGAAGGCGTTCCCCTAGCGTTTTCGACGCAGCTCGAGTTCCTGAAGAGGAACTTCAGTTTTGTATCACGGTTTAGTCTAAAAGAGGAGTTTGCATGGCAATGAGGTGTGAAGAACAAACTAGAGAACATAAAAGCACATCACATAATTACACCTCAAGGATCATGTACTCTATGTTCCCTACTTACACAAAACAAAAATGATGATGGATGGGAGGAAAGATGTTGTATGATCAGGTATGCAGCATTATTACAAGAACCATAGATAACTACTACCTGAAAAATGAAGATCTAAGTACTAAATGAAGACAGACGTTTTCATTAGGCAAAAAAGCCCATTGAAAGTGTGATTTTCTGTCCCTCTAAGCACTTCAGCATATGGTGATATGTAAAAGTAAAATATTAAATACATTTAATAAGGATTCATTTAGACTTTCTTTTTTTGTTTGATTTTATTAGGAAAGTCTCTCATTCTTGCTGTTGCTTTTCTTTGTTGATTGATAAGAAAGAAAGAAAGAAAGAAAGAAAGAAAGAAAGAAAGAAAGAAAGAAAGAAAGAAAGAAAGAAAGAAAGAAAGAAAGAAAAGGAAAAGAAAAGAAAAGAAAAGAAAAGAAAAGAAAAGGAAAAGAAAAGAAAGGAAAAATAAAATAGTACAATACCAAGCTCTGCCACCTCAGTATCAATACTTAATTATCATAGGCAATCTTATATGACTGGTAAGATGAAATAGAAAATTACTGTCCTACAAAAAACCATGTCGATACAAAAGTTTTTTGCTTGTTTTGTAAGCATTTTAACATAATTAACACTTCAACTTAGAAATCCAAGCACAGTATTTTGTTTGATTTGTGTACCAGTGGCGTCAACAGGGCACATCAGCACATATAGTGAAGAACTAATGAGTGAAAAATATAACAACATTAATAATTCTTTTGAAAATTTGATTTTGCAAACTTGTCAGTGGCTGAAATCCAGGGTGTAATTCAGGATGAGCACAGGTTTGCATGGTTTGATGAGTTGCCTCTTAAAGTGGCATGTTTTGTGGAATTGTTTACAGACTGGTTTGTCGGTTAACATTTTTTACAGTTTTCTCTGAATGCCAAGCCTTTTTTTAGTGAGTTGAGGGCAAAGATATTGAAATCAACATATTTTGTTTTGTCTACCATTCCTCATCACTCAGCTGGCTCACTCAATGTCTCACTGACTGATCTTCCAACATTTTCACAATGTCGGTATCATATTTTTTTACATTTTCCATACTGCATTTTTCAGTACCAGTATATCTTCCATTCCTTATTACACAAAAGTCCAACAAAAAAGGGCTAAGGGTGTAAAAAACGAAGATGAAGTCTTGGTCTTATGGTCTTGAGCTTGAGAACTCTCAGGACCACATAAATACAGCCTCGGATTGGGCCTTTGTCTCATCACTTGATGTCTTGGTCTGACAGTCTGAGGTGCGATGTTTGAAATGAATGTTGGAATTAATTCAGCATTTTCTCCATTTCTCCATTTAAAATGGACAGTCTGGTTCTTGGGCATACAGACCTTGGTCTGGATCTAGGCCTCAAAAGTTAAGCCCAATATTTGCTTCAGTTATTCATTAGGAACTGCATCTCGCACACAGTATTCATGCTGTGAATGTCACTATAGCAAAAAGTTGGGCCTTTTCTTTTAAAGCTACTTGAAGAAGAATACGGAAAAGTCAATAAAAACAACAACAGATGAAGTTAGAAAACAAAAAAAATGGACATGCAAGGAGGTCAGAGGATACCTTGATTTGTTCAACTTTGAAACAAGTTTGAAAGTATAAATCAAGGATGGGCAGCTCTGGTCTTTAAGGTCCACTGCCCTGTAGAGTTTAGCTCCATCCTTTATCAAACACAACTGCCTGTACAATTCAAAAAATCCTGAAGACTTTGGTTAGATGTTTCAGGTGTGTTTGATTAAAGATGAAGCTAAACTCTGCAGGACAATGTACATTGGCAGAGTTGCCCACCCCTGGTGTAAAGCAACTCAGTACTGTCCACTGCATGTCACATGTCTGCATAAGTTCATGTTCAGTAAAGTAAACTAAAATGCTTGACTGTGCATGACACAGCAGATGAAAAATCAAAGCATACCTCAGGCTTTAGGGAATCTGGTATTAGTTTCAGTCTTGGGGGTCTGGTATACCACACTTACATTTACTTATGCACAGACAATCAAACGTATACACAGACATAGGGCCAGTTTTACTAAATAAGGCAAATTAGCGCGAGAGCGCAATTCCAAAACAGCGCCGATGGGCGTGGAAATTTCTGTGGGTGATTTACTAAC